>NW_009630297.1:3957-14982 GCF_000690535.1 Cariama cristata
TCCGATGCAAATTATTCTATGGTTCTTTACATATGAGGAAAGTAAAGAAACATAAATAGTAAAATAGATCAATATTTTAATAAACTATGTTTAAAAATCCCAACGCATAGGTTGCTCATAGTGTTAGTCCTCTTTGACTTTGCCTTGGGCTATTGTTTGTTGCTCTGTACTAGGGTCTTAGAAGTCTGGGTGAGAGCACACAGTGCTAAAATGAGTACCCTTTTCTTGTCCTCTGTGTCCTCTATCCTGCATTCTGCATTTGGGATATAAAAGGTCTATACGTTTACTGTTCTGTACTTTGGCCTATGAGCTTCTGCAGAACCCATAGATGGCTTCCAAGCAGTAAGAGTAGTCCCTACAGTAAACCAGAAAATGAAGGATGCAGAAAAACTATAAACTCAATTTTTTTTCTTCAGATGGTTTTAGTAAGTCTTCCTGCCTTATGTAACTTTTGGTTTTAATTATTATTTATCTTCCATGAAGTTCTGAGCCTAGTGACCATACTGTTAAACAAAGGTTAGAGATTCAAAAGGATATTCCTCTGAGAGTGATTTTAAAAAAACAGGAGTTAAAGGGAGACACTCTTTGTGGCACATCTTTCTACAGAAAAAAAAAATAATTTAGTTGATATTAGCCCTTTAAAAGTATCTGTATCCTATAAAATATAGGTAAACACAATTATGACAAGAAAATTAATCTTTAAGGTTTTACATTAAAACTTACACCCAAGAAATGTACCTCACTGTATATAAATAGCCATAAGATAGATGATAGGGAATGAATATAAATTTCTGAATTTATATGAGAAGTTACTGTTATTAGGAGGAAAAGAGCCTTTTTCTCTTTAATTTGAAGTAATAATGTAAATAATTTTCATTCAGAATATGAAGAGAACATGCTCAATGGTGCTAATGATCTCATTGGGCTTTTTACCTATGTCTTATACCAAAATGTCTTGCTATAGATGGTTTTTTTTTAGAGGCTATTTTGCTGGTAGTTGGAGACTGACACACCATAGACAAATATATGATACCCAAGTGGAACAGTAAAACAGAGAAACAGTTTTTAAGGAAAGCGCAGTCTGGTGTGGAAACCTAGCAAATCATTTGTTTTTCAGAGTGGACAGCTTTCCTGTCACCCGTCCTTCCACCACAGCAGAGTTCATGATAGGTCATCAAGCAGGATCCCGCTCCAGAGATTTAAATGTCAGAATTCTTTCCAGTGAGGGAGGTTTTCTTTGAGCATTCTTTCCTTTTATCCCTAACTGGAACCAATTGACTTCCCAAATTGCACAGAGCTTCTCTCTAAGATCGTCGATGGAGAGGTCTGAAATAAGTGTGGTGGAAAACCATGTAGATACAGGAAAGTTAAATTATGTCTTTTCCAGACACTTTTAGAGGGGAGAAAGATCAAAAACTAGTTCCTTTGACAGAGTTTGATTTTTGTAGCTTCTTACCGTGAATGAAACCATTCTTTCAAGTGTGTTTGAAGTTTCAGATTTTATGTCTTTTAAAAGAATTTTAAACAGAAATCATCACAGAAATCGCCAGTCACATATGACTAAGCAAACAATTCTGTTCTGTAAAAGCAAGGATACATCAGACTAATCTGTAAATTTTCCCGTTATATACTATGTTAAAGTTGTTTAACTGTCTGGGTATATATATATTTTTAGACGGTTTTAAAGGCAGGAAATTGTTTTTGAAGAAGTATTTAAAAAGAATGTTACCAGATATATAGAACAGCAGCTCTGTGTTGTTCCAGTAAGATGGATGCATTCCTGAGAGTTTCCCTTAAGCAGAGCCGACTGATTGCCAGGAGCGCGCTCGGGCTGGTGCTGATGCGCATACTGAGTGCCTGTTCCACTGCCAGCCCTAACAGGAGCTCTCCTCAGGCCAGACAGCCTCTCACTTGTCTTTCTGGGGAAAAACGTCCGTGAACACTTCTGACGTTTTTTAAACTTGATCTATTATAAACTCTGAAATTTGGTTTAAGAAAACCAAACACCTTTTTAATGTTTACTTTTCTGAGTAACTTGACTGATGTCTGGCCCCCATCCGTACATCCTGCTTTGAGGCAGGAGTGTTGCAAAGCTAGGTCTGAAGCTGTAATTCTGTTTCAGCTGAGCAGCATGGTCTGGGCAGGGTCCTGGTATTGACACTGCATGTCACCCCCATGGCATGGCACACAGATTCTTGATAATTCATCAGCAGCACTCCATGGCTTTGAAAGCAGAGAATCACAATGTTCGTGGAAAGAAAAGTTTGTAGGTGATGAATCATAAGCACTTTGGACACCTAGGAACCACAGATGGCTCTGGTAATCCTCTTATACATCCTGTGCTAATGATATCTTCCAGTTCCTCCCTAGCTTAGTGTTCCTTAAGGCCAGCCTTGGCAACTTCAGGCAACCTGAAGCCTACTGCTGATGTCCCTAGCAAACAAATTTGTAGGCGTTGGTAAACAGAAAGGCTTTTGGAGTAAGAGATCCTTTCAACTGCAGTTACCCTTTCTGTTTGTTGTCTTACAAGATAATTGCAACAGTAGTTGTCTTGCTCAATTCTACAGTTTCTAGTGTAAGTTCCTATTTTTAGTCAAATTATTTCTGGGATGTAGTAGTAACAGAGCTGAAGAAGAAGCCAGAGATGTTCTGGATATGCAGCTGACGTGATGTTACAAACAGTACTTTATAAATGTAAGATGCTGGCAGTTATATTTTATGAAGTTTTTTATGTCTGTTAATTTCCTCAGATGTCTTTTGGTGTCAGTTCCCTGTAAAGTTACCTCACATTATATTGGATACAAAAATGATATTTGGAGTATTTCCAGGGATGTGCTGTGTTACAAAGATCGTAACTTGCGGTTAAGTTTGTAAAATGCTTTTTGTTCTGCAATGAAACATAAAGTATAATAAGTGAAAAATTAGGGGGTGGTTACTCCAGCTGTATGGAGAAGCTCAGAAAGAAAACTGTAAAGATTTCCTTCAGAGATGGTGAGGTCTTGAGCAATTTTTATAAAGACTAGCTCGAGTTTATTCATGGGCCTTTAAAAATTCTGCTCTGAAATAAATATGCTCCAGCCATTTTCTTAGTTCCAGCTTAGTTGCAGAGTGTGTCTGCAGCTTCTTGGGTTTTGAATTGTGTTTGTAGCATGCCTCATGTCATAGTGTTTGGTTCTTATCTTGGGCTATGGGGTGTTTCTGTACTAGGAGTACATACTGCCCCTCCAACTGGAGCGCGCATCTTCTTTTACAGAGCAGGGCTTGGCATGTATCAGTGTTCAGAGAGGAGGTGGCCAACACAAACTTCTTTGAAAGACTTGAGCCGGTCTTACTTTTTCCTAAAAACAGAAACTATATAAACCGGGGAACAAGCTATCCTGCCAATATAGCCCAATCCTGTTCCAATGTACTCTTCGAGGAATCCCTCTGAAAGTTCATTTTCTGTGTCTTTTTTGATTCTCATTAGGAATTCCAGTAACTAACTAGAGAACACCAACCCCTATTAAAATCTGGGAGCTATCATTGGTAACTTTTTTTTTTTTTAATAGTAAGGGTATAAAAATATCTCATGATTTTTTGTAGAATTTAGTTTAACAGAAGTCTTGAAGGTAACTGAGTCTCCCATTTCAGACTACCATAGCTGGATCTAAATTCGTGTGGACAAAAAGCCACACAGTTAGATACTTGAGAAGAAAATTTCTCTTCTCTGCATCAGGTTTTAACAGCAGTCAGCAACTGGATACTAATCCAGAAGGGTCAGTAACTTAATCATCTTAAAAAGCTGAAAAATTAATGTTTAGGTTCTTTAGCCTGTTAAAATGGATTACTGTCTTTTCTGTAGTGTGCTTAAACCACCAATGCTACTGATTCTCATACCCTTTATCTGGGGCAGCTTACATTGTAGCTAAAATTAGAGTTGAAGGTAAGAGATCATAAATGGGTAACTGGGCACTTTTACCTCACCTGTCTGAAGAAGCTTTCAAAAAGAAAGTTCCAAAGCTACTTTACCTTTCCCTTAAAATCTATTGATCTCATATATGAGAATAGAAACTGAATTAATGGAAATTTGAAATGCAGTATGGGAATGGTTGTGCATGATACTCTTGAACTACTTAGAATTAGATTACTTTTTAATTGCTCTCTTATAAATGTCTAGATTAGCTTTTTTCACTTTTAGTGCTGAAAGTAAGTCTGGAAAGCATTTCACCATTCTTTTACCCATGTCTCTGTGTGAAGAATAACGTAATTCTTTGGACAAAGCCAAGTGTACAGTGCTGTTCTTTCTACAGTCCTACAGTTTTTAGCAAATACGTCACTTAAAACCCTTTCATTTGCAAAAAGCAGCATCTTGCTGAGGTGAAGTTTACATGTACATTGCATTGATTTGACTTGAATCATTTTACAGACAGAATTTGTATAATCCAGGTCAAAATCTGGGATTTACAGTAATTTTTAAAGAATTTACTTCAGTTTTGCTTAATTTGTTTTTAGGGAAACGGAAGTTGTAACCAGTTTATTTTAAATTGTAATAAGCTATTCTTAGTTTCACTAAGAGTACCTAAATGCCTACTAGCATTGGTTTAGATAACTTGATTTATGGACACTTATAAAAATTAAAACAAGTGCTAGTTTGATGTAGAAAAAAACCCAAGCTGCAGTCGAGGACCACAAAAGATTTATCTTAAGCTTTGCGTACACAGGAAAGGGTTAGTCACTATAGCTGTACTGGCATAACAGTATCAGTAAAGCCACCTTTTCTGACTCTGTCTTGTTATTAAATGCAACTTCTCTTACTGCAGTTTATTCTCCAAGTGAAACAAATTATACTTGTAGAAGTGGTTTTTAGCCGAGATGATTTTCCACCAATAGTTTCCACCAATATGGAAAATATTCTTTTGCCCCCAAGCAGAACAAGAATTTCACAGTTTAGAATAGGCCAAGGTGGTTATTGGAAATTTAATGATAGTTTAAATATCATTAGTTGTTTCACTGATTATTTTACCAGAGGCATAGAGCTACCCTGGGATAGTAGGTACATCTTGAGTAGAAAAACGATTCAGCTCCCCCCAGCTCCAGACTCTGTTGATACTTGAGCGTAACCACGTAATTTGGTTTTACAGAGAATGATAGCCATGTCTAATCCTTGGGTTTTGATTTGCTAGTGTGATTAGTCAAACAGATGAAATGTGTTCAGAAACCCCCTTTAGCTATAGTGCACTTACCTAACAGCTATTGACTTTGGCACAACTTGTGAAGTGTACCTGAAAAATATATATATTCCTCTTCTTTCAGAGTTTACAGTAAATTTGGGCTCTGTGTTAAAGACCGTCTTTTAAGATTCATTTTTATAGACAAACTTAAGATACTCAAAATTTTATAGTTGTATTCATAAATTAACCTTAAAAAGTATGCCAGATAGACCACAAATTTCATGCTATGTGTATTGTGCAACAGTTTTATACAAAAACAAATTATTTGGAAACTTTTGTTATATGAAAAGCCTAAAAGACACCTATTGTCGTTAATAAGCGACATAATGAAAGATGAGCCATAGAATTATCCTGTGTGAGCAGCTGACTGTCATCAGTTAGCAATAATCCCACATTCCTGTGATTATGATTTCCATAAATATGAAGAAAAGCATTACAGTAATACAGATCTGGTGTGCCTGCTGCCACAGAGTAATTGGATCATAGGCTGGCTGAGGGCTGGATGCTAAGTGGCATGATCAATCCACAAGATCTTTTCTCTAATTGGTCTTCCCCTATCTGTCGTCTTCTGTTAGAGCCCATGTTGTTTATAAACTCTCCTAAAAGACACATTTATGAGCCAGTGGGTATCATTGGTTAACTACTTAACAAATTTGGGGGTAATTTAGAAGTACTTTAACACTAATTAAATTACATTTCTTCATGTGTTGTAGTTTTTCAGCCAAATTTGGAGAGATTTTATCCCTGTTGTTACTTAGGATACTTGAAATCTATGTAGGAAAATCACACAGAGCTTCTGTAAAACTACACGGTCATCCTGAAGACTCTTTGAGCTGTTTGGGGAACTCTCCGCTGTTCTGCAAGAAATAGGGAGAAAAAATAATTTAAAAAGGCCAGTGGAAAAAAGTCGTATCGTAGCAACCACAGACCTGAAATCCTCTGGCATGAGTTACTCTTAAAACATTTTAATAACTGTGAGTTAAGACTGATACTTTTTTTTTGATGGATAACCCATGCAAATGGGAATCCTACCAGACATTAAATTTTTCAAGGAATACGGAGCGTTGCACAGACTGTGAATGGATGAGATAGATATGCCTTTCATACAGGATGGTTACTAATTTTTATGGGGTTTTTAATGCATCTGGAGTGTTTTTTCTCATTCATGGAAGCAGTGAAATCTTAACAGAATTCCAAGCCTGTCCTTTTCAACTTTTGCTCTTGTACCACTGCTTTCATATCTTTGTCAGTTTATTAGTGTGCAGCATTAGTTAGCCTGAAGGCACTGACCTTTTATAGTGCTGATGCAAGGTTAAATACTTTCTGAGCACTCATTGCTGGTGAGATTGCAGAAAGTACAGGGAACTCTGGCTCTCTGGGTCACGTTCTCCAATGGTGAGATAATTGCCCTCAGGTGAAGAGAAAATGCAATTTGAGATCTTCTAAGCTTCCAAACCAGGTGTGCATTGCTGAGTCAAGAGCAGGTATTGACAGGTCACTTCTTCTGCAGCATTGACAAATCTTATTCCTTAGCAGAGGCAGCTTTGAAACCATTAGTTAGCAGTCATGAATATATGCTTGCACTCACACAAATGACTGTAGTAACTCCATGAAATTTGACTTTGTATAACTTCTTTTTAAATTGTCTGGACAATGCAATGTAACAACAGAACTATTCTGAGTAGATACTGTTTATGGAGAGATGACTGACTGGGTTTTTTGAGCTTGCAAGAAGATATGGTCATGTTATCAAATGTTATTTTACCAGCTGCATGTGGTTGAAAAAACTAGGCAGGTGTGTAACTTCTTTTGGAAGAAGAAGGAAGAGCAACTTCTATTATAAATTACATTGTTATAGCTAATCCCAATGCATTTAGGAGTCCCAAGAAACAGAACAATTTGAGTTAAATACATAGTTTTGAAGAAGTATTCCAAGTTATTAAAAATGAAGAGAAAATATTTTTAACGGATTGTCTGAAAATCAAAATGCTGTAAAAGATTGTAAAATAACTTCTTTACATATAAAATAGACAGTGTTGTGTATTACTCTAGAGGCTTAACATTATTTCTTTGAGATAATGCTATTTTTCATCTGTCTTCTGTAAGGACTGTATTACTGCATTACAAGGTGTTCTCTCGCTTGCCTAGAAATAAGGTGGTGAAGTTGGCCTGTATTTTTTTGAAGTCAAGATAGTTGCAGTGTAACGCAGACTGGTGATTACTTAGATTTGGCCTTCACAGAGTAACACCCCCTCCTTATTTTATTTTATTTTTTCTGAAGCTGTTTTACCTCTACAAAACATTGCTAGGCAAAGGGAAACATCTTTGCTGGAATGTGCTGACAAGACTTTAATAAAGATGGAACTGTGCAGCAAGTCTGTTCAGAGTTGTTGGAAATAAATATTCGCTCCAGGAGTTTAAAATTGAACACATTGAACTTTTGGAAAGGATCTCTGTTCTGTCCACTTTGACAGGAAAAATACCCTAGGAAGAACACATTACACATCATACTGAAAAAGATTATTGAATATTAAGGGGGAGGGGGTCCCATCATAGCTGCAACTATGCAAGTAGGTCTTTTGGTACTGTTATTTTCTGTTTACCATCTGAGATATTCAGAGGCTGAGGTCATAGCTTCATAAGGATTTCTTCTGGCAAAAAGGCTGGTGTTCAAGTATCATCCATCACTTTTCCTGCCTTTCCATTCTGCTTGTGTAGCAACAGAATAAAAAGAATGAGGGAACTGACCTAGATTAAAGATAATTTTGTTTTATGCAGCTGCAGAAAGTGGTGTACGTTAGAGTTAGTGGAGGTTGTTAGGGAAGCTTAAGTTACTCTCCTTCTAACATGTACAATCCTCAAACTTCAGTATTATTTTAGCACAGATAGTTTAAGCTCCATTTGCAATAAATAAAATGTATCTTTATTTAAAGTACTCCGGGGAAGCCCTGCCTTTCTTCACTGACTTTAGAGATGACTTCGAGACTTACCTCCTTAGGCTAAATCTTGCCATTGTGAATTCTGTCTTCAGTGTCTGTGGAGACTTCACACAGTTACAGTGTTGTCTGAAAAGTGATTTTAACTGCATCATTGTATTCCAGCAGACCAATTGGTTGGAAAGGTCCTCTGGAGGTCATCTGGTCCAACCCCTTGACTCAAGCAGGGCCACTTACAGCCAGTTGCCCAGGACCATGTCCAAACAGCTTTAGACTGTCTCCAAGGATGGAGACTCCACAACCTTTCTGGGCAACCTGCTCCAGTGGTCAGTCACCCTTGTAGTAAAAAAGTGTTTCCTGATGTTCAGACGGTACCTGTGTTTCAGTTTGTGCCCATTGCCTCTGGTCCTGTCACTGGACTCCACTGAAAAGAGCCTGGCTCCATCCTCTGTGCATCCTCCCTTCAGGTATTTATATGCTTTGATGAGATTGCCCTGAGCCTTCTCTTCACCAGGCTGAACAATCACAGCTCTCAGCCTGTCCTCATACGTGAGGTGCTCCAGTCCCATGATCATCATTGTGGCCCTTCATTGGACTCTCCAGTAAGTCCATGTCTTTGTTGTACTGGGGAGCCCAGGACTGGACACAGTACTCCAGGTGTGGCCTCACCAGCACTGAGTAGAGGGGCAGGATAACCTCCCTCAACATGCGGGCAATACTTTGCCTAATGCAGCCCAGGATACCATTTGCCTTCTTTGTGGCAAGGGCACACCACTGGCTCATGTTCAATTCTATGTCGACCAGGACCTCTGAAACATTTGTAGGGGAATGGTATTTGAAACATTTGCAATCTGAACTAGCCCCTCCAACTAATCTTTTGAGTTTATTAATATACCTGAATGGCTCTGATTTTGGGAAAGAATAAGTCAGATTTGTGTTTGAGTGAGATTTCACAAATTGCTCTGGTTTTTTAATCGGTAAAAATAACCTGGATGTATAGGGTGTCTTCGGAATACCTTAAGTATAGCACATTATTTCTGAGAGTTTAAATAACTATTCCATTTGATCCTTAATTCCACCATAGTCTGTTGAGTGTTGTAGATCCAGCTTTTAACAGTTTGTTCACAAGTGGACGTTTTATCCTTTATATATAGTGTACAGTTAGCCTGTGATTTTCATTACATTCGAATAATAGGTATGAAAAGAATATCCAGATTCACAAAGCCTTATAATAAGGATATTGAGGTCCTTTATCTTTAGAATGTGAAACAAACTTATCTTAATTTTCCAAACCAATTGTCCTGTTCCTCTCTGTTCTGCTGACCATGTAGTTTTGAAGGCTGCATATAGAGACTTCGTGGGCCCTTTCTTCTTCCCCTTTCTTGAGGATCACTCTGTATTTGCTAACTAGCATGCTAAAGATAATTTGTAGTAGTGAGCCAGGCAGAACTGGCTTCCCACCATTTTCCTCTTCATATTTTATTCAGAATCTGTAGATATCTTGAGTAAGTTACACAAAGGCAGATCAGGAAGTTCAGAACTTTTTTTTGACATCTTTTGACATCTTTTTGAGAGAGTGATATAATATATTAAAGGATTTTTCAGTGAAGATTGTCTTTATTATCACACTTTGCATTTTGAAATTAATACTAACAGTTCAGTCTTGTTAATCTGCCTTCAGTTCTGTTTTCTCTTACACTCTGAATAACTTGTTTCCTGAATAAATACAATCAAAGTTTTATTCTGCTTTCTACAGAATCATAAACTGGCAATGTCACAGGACCACAGTATTTTTAACTACATGATTTATAATGTAGCGTATGCAACAGTAGTATTACTGCTGTCAGTAATGGAGCTTCTCTGATGTGGCAGTTACAGTGGAGGCTAAAAAGACAGAAATTGTAGGTGCATATAGCTGTGATTTTGTTATTTTAAGGAGGTATTTGGCTTATTTTGTTACATAACGGGACTTATTTTCAGAAATATGCATGCACATTCACTCTTGATGTTGTACTGTTTTTCTGTATTGTAGACTGGATTAACACTTGCTGAAATGATTACCATTAGCAGGTGTCACTACTGATCAGGAGACAAGAATAGCAATTCTTAGCAAAATGAAGGCAATTCAAGGCTATTTAGAAATTTGGCATATCTGAGTAGAAAAGCTTTGCAGAGTGTGGGTTTACAAAGAGGTTTGCTCAGTTATATCGTAAAATCATAGAATGGTTTGGTTGGAAAGGACGTTAAAGATCATCTGTTCCAACTCCCCTGCCATGGGCAGGGACACCTTCCACTAGACCAGGTTGCTCAAAGCCCCATCCAACCTGGCCTTGAACACTTCCAGGGATGGGGCATCTACAACTTCTCTGGGCAACCTGTTCCAGTGCCTCACTACCCTCACAGTCAAGAATTTCTTCTCAATATCTAATCTAAATCTTCCCTTTCCCAGTTTAAAGCCATTGCCCCTTTTCCTATCACTACCTGCCCTTGGAAAAAGTCCCTCCACAGCTTTCTTGTAGGCCCCCTTTAGGTACTGGAAGGCTCCTCTAAGGTCTCCCTGGAGCCTTCTTTTCACCAGGCTGAACAACCCCAACTCTCTCAGCCTGTCTTCATAGGAGAGGTGCTCCAGCCCTCTGATCATCTTCATGGCCTCCTCTGGACTCGCTCCAACAGGTCCATGTCCTTCTTGTGCTGAGGACCCCAGAACTGAAGGCAGTACTGCAGGGGGGTCTCACCAAAGCAGAGTAGAGGGGCAGAATCCCCTCCTTCAACCTGCTGGTCATGCTTCTTTTGATGCAGCCCAGGATACAGTTGGCTTTCTAGGCTGCAGGCGCATATTGCTGGGTCACATTAAGCTTCTCATCAACCAATACCCCCAA
>NW_009630298.1:0-21148 GCF_000690535.1 Cariama cristata
ATGATTCTATGATTCTATGATTCTTCTGAAAGGATATTCCTGATCTGAATGGAAATGCTAGTATGTCCATGTCAGACAGCACTGTGGGAGCTTTCCCATTCTCCAGGGACCCAGAAATTGCATGAGTTTGTTGAATTACAGTTTCACCTTTTTTGCATAAACCAAATCTGATCCTTCCTAGCTCAGGGAATCTGTGGAGGCATGCTTAGGAACCTTAATAATATTTTAGGGATGTTTGTTAAAGATTAGGCGTATGTATTTTAGGATTTGCTATATTAATATCACCAAAATTGTGTCTTGTTAGACCCAAATTCTCTGTCAGAGATTTTTCCTAACATCTAATCACCATCACCGAGCATCAGCATCATTGAGCAGAAGCTGTTCCTCACTATTTGATAGCTGCTATCACTTGTCTGATTGACAATTTGCAATTAATTCTCATTGTGTTTATTTAGGCTGCTCATTTAGTTGTGACTGTGGAACAGCACACGTGCAGAACATAGTAGAGAACTCCCATCAGCTAAATGCCTTCTTGAATAGGAAAATGTATAGCTGTGTAAAAAATAAACATCTCAGATTTTAAAAGTAGAATACATGTGTGCTAGAATTTCAGTGCTGGACTTAGCAAATACACCATCTTATACTGGCTGTATCGCCGACTGTGTCCTGCAGCATGATGCAGACACGCCCTGGTAACTTATTGTAATTTCTGTGTTTCAGGTTGCAATTATTTGTCCAGAGAGAACATACAAAGTCAGTAAAAATCCAGAGAGAAAATTAAGCCAACAGCACTGCAAAGAGTATAAATGTGTGTGAAGGCTGGCTAATTTTATAAGTTGCATTAGTTTGTTATGGCACTAGAATTGGAACTTTTAAAATACTGTGCCAAAGCACAGCTCACTGAATATTTCAAGAATGTTTGTAAGTACACTTAGAGTTTGATCATAGTGATTGGGAAGGGTTTTCCTTGCACGCTATGACTATGAAGTCTAATATTACCCCTGCTTGCTATAGAAATGGCCACAAAGCCAAATTAACTTAATTTCATCTTTGTCATGTTTTCAAGCTCGAAAACTACACCCGGCAATGTCTTTCTATGTTAAGGAATCAAATTTATGTTCAGAGTAATACTTCTTTTAAACATTGCTAGATTCCTTCTAAACCCAATTATTTCAGAGATGACACAGCTACCAGATTTATTCTTAGCTCATGTAAGTGCCATCTCAGCCTGCTACAAAAAATGTTTTAAAATCTTGAGTACATGAAGACTTGATTTCTTGTCTCCCATATTCAGTTAACTTAAGAAAAAACACACAGGTTTGTATTTCCCAGAATTGTATAAGAAGAAAGCTGTTTCATGATGGAAATTAAAAATGGAAATTATTAATGGTAATTTCTTGAAGCTTGAAAGTGACTGAAAGTTTCTACTCAGCACTGGTAAGGCCACACTTGGAAGGAGTACTGTGACTGGTTCTGCGCTCCCCGGTACAAAGGAGACATGGACATACTGGAGAGAGTCCAGTGAAGGTCCATGAAGATGATGAAGGGACTGGAGCATCTATCCAATGAGGAAGGGCTGAAAGAGCTGGGACTGTTTGGCCTGGAGAAGAGAAGGCTCAGGGGGATCTCATCAATGTGGATCAATACCTAAAGGGGGAGTGCTTAGAGGACAGAGCCAGGCTCTTTTCAGTGGTGCCCAGTGACAGGACCAAAGGACACAAGGAGCTGCACAGCTGAGCTCAGGTCAATATTAGCCTGTTTTTTAAAGAAAAATATTTGGTGATTGTATCATAATATAAGCCAGAACTACTACTTAAGATTTATACTAGTACATTTTTCTCTTCATCTTTATTTGAAAATACAGGAGATTTTCACCTAACCTGAAGTTCTGTCTCTTTTAGGGCCTTATTTAATGCTGGGTGGTATACTGATATCATGATTATGGTTTTGTTCTTTTTTCTTTTTTTTTTATACTGATAAAAAAGAGAACCTTTGGTTCTTAAATAAAACTATTGTGTTAATAAAAAACACATTAAAAATGTTGGAGGTAAGAGCATGACCTGAAATGTTTGTACTTTTCAGAACTATCTTTTCTTTTAAACAAGAACAGTATTGCATAGGGACTTCTTCATTCTTAAAACATAGTATCAACTTAACCTTGTTTGCAAGCATTTATTACATGGCTAAAATTTAGAGAAAAAAGCCCCAACCCACAAAAAAACCAACTTCTTAAATCTTTCCAAAGAGTTTAAATTTCAAATTATTTTTATCAGATTATATGTTGTGTTGAAAGCACACATAAGAAAATTATCCATTCAATTTTACAAACTCATGGGAGTTTACAAAGTACTCTGAGATGGTCTTGATGGGCACATTAGCTAGCCTCCAGTCATCCGGGACCTCCCCAGTTAGCCATGACTGCTGGTAGATGATGCAGAGTGGTTTGGCCAGCATGCCCGCCAGCTCCTTCAGTATCCTCGAGTGAATCCTTTGAAAGCAAGACAGACTTTAATAAATATCTTCAGACCTGCATGCCCTATACTAAAGACTTCAGTGGGACATTCAGTCAAAGTGTCTTTCCGTGCTGAAAAAATGTTCTGTTAGAACTTGTCAATACTATACCAGTTATTTTAGTGGAGTCACTTCAGTTAGCAGTTTGTTTATTAAAAAATTTTGAAAGTGCAAATGAGAACAACAGCTTTAATTTTCAAAAATGAAAATTAGGATTTCCATATAATAAAACATGGCTACAGTTGTGCCTCAAACCACCAAATGTTATAAGAATTAAAACCACAAAAAAGATTTTCAAGAAATATTGTGACTACTATGCTAAGCCTAGTACATGCCACCTACCTGTACTAGATCTGCTAATTGGATATTAATTTTTTGGCTAAAAAAGATAAACTAAATTGACCACCATAAGTATCCATGGCCAGGGATGGAGGAAGTGCTGTTAGGATTTTGCAGGGAGTAATACAATTGCTGGGGGCAGGTGTCATATTCAAACTCATGAAGTCATAACTGCACATAACAGTGTATATGGAATTACAGAGACCCAAGCTGAGCATAATTATTTGTTTCTGGAAAACCCTACTGATGCATCTCAAAATGGAGATGTGGACCTTTGGAAGTCCTTTGGTATTAACACCTTTATTTGAAGATGTAGAGTCATCCACAGAAGAGATAAGTCCTAAAATCTGACTGAATTTGTGCTTGAAAATAATCAGGAATTAAAGGTATTTTGGATCAGGAGAGAGCCTGCACCCTTGCTTGGCTCCTTCAAGCTCCAAGACATGATAATCACTACTGAAGATGGAAATCCTTTCTCTAGACTGCAAGAAAAAGAACATTCAGAAAAGTCTGGTTGTATTAGTTTACTGCCTTTTACTAAATTAATGTAGAGCCTGTTCAAGACCATGTTTTCTTCATTCCTTAAATAAGATGACTGTTAATACTAGTTTGGGGTAATCTGGGGAATACATGAAACCTTAATTAAAGCTAGTGCTAGGTGTTGTATGTGGGCATCACCTTTAGGAACTAAAACCACTTAAATGCAGTTGTAAAGCTCTGGAGGTAGTGAACTGACAGTGATTTTAGCCAGAGAGCTATTGAAGTAATTTATTCTTTTTATATTGTTTCCTCTGTCTTGCAACCAAGTTTAGCTTTTCAGGTTGGGATATAATTTGTAGTGAAAGTTGATAGCGTCCTTTTTTTTTTTTTAATGTCTTACTAAAATTGAGGGGTTTTGCTAATGAGCCTGTAATTACGTTAATTGGATGATAGCAGGCTTGGATACTATCCTGTGATTAATTTGTAGTACAGCTAGAAAAGGCTTATGATAACTAGTAATAGTAGAAGCACTTATATTTTAAATTGTCTTTTCTGAAGAGCCACTTCTTGTGGTTTTATGTGATTATTTTATAATAGCTCTTCTATCTTTCGAGTGCTATAAACACTTGCTTAAAGCATATTTGATATTTTAAACTTTTGAAACAAGGAATAATTTTAATGTCTTTTCTTTCCCTTTCTGTACACTTAAATATATCTGATATGAAGACACATTGCATCAGACCTTACTAGATCTGTATTTAAAAGGGAAAATAGAAAAAAATAATTGAATGGTGGAGAGGAAAAAGAGGCAGAGCGCCTGTCTAGCTTCCCATCTTCACCACTGCTTTTTGATCGTAGGTACTTTCTTACGTGGTTACAATGACCAGATATACATGTGACTTAGACTTTAAAAATGTTGATCCAGCAGTTTATTTGTGCTGTACATGTGCTCTCTTTAACAGGAAAGGAGAAACCAAGCAGAAAAAGGATAGGTCTAATGCTGCATAGTTTATGTGTAATGGGGTATCTAAACCAGGTTGGCAACCTGGCTGCCTGGTTACCTGGCTGCCTGGTTCATCTTTCTGCTCAGTTAGTGTAAGATCTTTCTTTCTATGGGCTAGCAACGTTTAGGGCACCATATAAGTAATAAACACTGCTGTGCAGCATATTAGATGGAATAACCCAGATGCATTGCTGTTCTATTCAAATTATAATTCAACCTTTAACAAAACCAATCAAATACTGATGTTAGGTCCTCCCCTTACAAATTCTCTATTCATAGAGCTCTTATGGATTCCTATAAGAGTTCTGCACCCTTAAGGACTTGCCAACTTAGACTTAGTAAAGCCGGATGCAGTTCAGCAATCGCTAATGGGATAACTTAGGTAAGGTTGACTCACTTTCAGTGGCATTTTGGCACTTAACTTCCCTTGATGATTAATTCCATTTTAGAGATGTTTTTCTTCCTATTCTTAATGTCAGTAGTTCACTTAAACAGCAAAAAGAATAGAAAAAAAAATCTGTAGGCATTGGTAGGGAGCGTAGAATTCTGAGTCCATTGCTTCTCTCTGTGGAAATCTTGAAATATAATGACTCTTTTTTGCTGACATCAAATTACAAGGGTTCTGTAGAGACTAGCAGTTGTTCTAAAATAAAATTGTACTGTTCAAAGTGCACTACAGGGTCCTAAATTCTTCTGTGAGTTTTCATTCTATAAAAGGAAGATTGAAACTAAATTCTGAGATTAACTATTTTGTAAGATGAATTTCAAACAAAGTAGAGATCATCCTGGCAAGAGCAACAGAAGAGTTTCTATGTTTTGTTTTATGATTGAGACATTGAGCAGTACCTCATACAAGTATAGAGGGTTTTGGCAAATGTGGCAAATGGAGAAATGTCTGTTCTTTGCCATGAATATTAAAGGTTTTCAGACTGAGTAAAGACTTAATATGAGAAAGAAATCAATTACCATTTTTTTACTGGTCAAATCACAGCTTTATGCCAAGTTTACTTAACTCTAGTCCCATCTGGTTATTTTTAATGGAATGAAAAAATCATTCACTTACTTTCTCATTTTGCCTCTTAGGAAACTCTTGTGATCATTTGAAAACCATTCATTCACAACACATTGTTTTATCTGTATTGGACACAGTATTATTTTTACAGTCATAGCAAGATCAGCCTTCTGTGTAAAGGAACTGGGGTTTGCTTTGACTTTTTTTGGAGACAAAAAATTACCAGTAATGTCTATTTCTACAACTACTGTCATTGCTTGGCATGATTTTTTTTGAAGAGTCAGGAGAAAAATATTAAATAGGTACTTTACAGCAAGAAAGGACTATGCTGAAATTTCACAGAAGTAAGAAAATACCATAATTGACATTATTTTGTGATTAAACTGCAATACACTGGTTTGGCTCAAATACTAAAATAATCTGATGCTTTCCCTCTGCTTTGGATGCTTTTTGGACACAACAAAGAAAAAATATTCTGCCCAGTTCATACAGTTCACTGGGAAACACCATAGCTTAAGAGAACTGTAAATGTGTTGACCGAGCCCTGACAATGTAGAGTTTTTTGAGGTGATGCTAAATATACTAATAAGAAATTCACCATTCACAGCAGAATTCATCTGAACCTTTTTTTTTTTCAGTCAAGTAGAGACTTTAAAGTTTACACAAAACCCAGGGCTGAGAGCCTGTGGGGCAAAGCTAAAAGCTGCAGCCCAGGGGACTGAAAGCTTTAGTGGTTATTCAGCCGTATCTGCAGCCATTTAATTCCAGCTGCAGTTGGTCCCTCCAGGGCCCTGGTGGTTTGCACAGCAATGACCTGTCCTGCAATCGTGCTGCTACATGCAGTCACCTGCTTCTTACACTCCTCTCCCATTCCCAAGCCTCATGCCAAGGTTGGGGAGGGGACTGTTGCAAAGCATCTGTACCGCAGCTCGTATCCTTCTCAGATGACCAAGAATATTTTACAGTGCTCATTTTCACATCACTGAGAGCACTGGTAACAATCCTAATCTTCCAGTTTTTTAAAAAAGTGATTACTTTCTTATCATTAGTGCCTGCCTGTTCTGGCTTTCATCAGATGGATGCCTCAAGGAAGAAAAAATGCTGAATTCAAGAGAAGTTTCTTCTACCTTTTTCTAGCCAAGTGATAACTGGCTACTACCAGATGTCTTGCAAAAAGACTGAAATAACCACTTCATTGGATTTTTAAGTAATTTCTTTCTATAAAGTGGCTTTGACAAGGATCCGGGCACTTCTGGGACATGTCCACTGCTTAGAAAGGTGTGATGACTCTGACGCTGTCTTTTAGTAATGATTTTTGATGAGCAAAAGCATTTACTGACTTATCTTCTGTTCAATAGATGAAAATGCATTCTTGAACACCTTACTGGAAATCTGTTAATGGAGATTTTAGTGGATTTTGGGTCCTTGGAAATTTATGTAATATTTTTGCATATTTTTATCCTGCTTATTATTTAAAATATCGGAGGAATTTATGAATGAAATTCAGGATTGGTTAACAATGGTAATACATAGTTTTCACACTTAAAAAAATCCGGTGTTGCATGTTTTGTGGCTGGTAAATTTAGCAGAACTGCTGACATCAGAAGACTCAATGATGCATTTGTGCATTTGTTCCCAGTGATGTATTTTTTTAATTAATCCAGAAATTAAAATGGCCGTACAAAAATTTTGGTAATTTTACTGTCAAAATATTAAAAAGCTTCAAAGACTTTCTAATAATCTGGAGAATTAACAACCTAATAAATGAGTACATAGCCACTGCACAAATGTTACTAATTTTTCATTCTAAGAAGTGTTGATTAAAAATGGGCAGCAAATTAGATTTGAAGCCCTAGGTGTAATCTTTTTAAATGGAGCAAGTACTTCTATTCAGAACTATACCCAGGGTTTTTTTTGTAGATAGTTAACATACTATAATAAAAATAGGCATAGCAAATATGCAAATATTGGATATTTTTCCAATATTATTGGAATTTTTTCCAAATATTATTGGAAAAATATTGTTGAATACATAGATATTTGAATTGATACCTGGGATAAAGAAATGTGTTTTTATTTCCTGTGCTATTAAAATCAAAACTCTGGAATTTACTGCCACAGAAGTGGTTGTTTCATTCTGCAATGTATGTGGAATAAAATATCTCTGTTCTTTTATATGAAAGTATGGAAAAAAAAGTAAAAATAAGGTCTAGATGAAGAAGAACAAAACCTGTTTATTTTCTTAGAAAAGGTGGAAAAGAGGTCTAGTGTTATGCCATGCAAACAAAAGGAGAAAAAATTCTTTTACATTTTGAAAGACGTTTAGTTTCCAGAGCTCCCTTGGAACCAAAGAACTGATTCTCAAAACTGTTTAAAGACAGTGCGAAAACTGCTGCAGGTGGCTTCTGAGAAACCAGAAAAGTCACTTCAGATCACAAATAAAGACTGCTGTGTGTCAGTTTGCTGCTTGGTTCTTAGATTTCCTATTACCATCTGGCCATATCAATGTACTGGATTGTTTAAAAGCAATAGATTGCTATATATCTTCTACCTTCTTATTTTGAGGCTCACTGCTGTGGTAATTTGAGTGTAAATTAAGCGAGAGAATTCAGTAGCTGTCCAGTGCATAGTATATGAATAGCTTTTAATAATGTGCACTGCTGGAGCTTATACAGATGATTTTTCTTTGAACTTTACTTTCTTCTTTTTAGAAGTATTCTAATGCTCTGCAGCATTAAACCCACCTCTCTCCCTTTATCAGTTACTTGAGAGATTTTTATGTGCCAGCATCAGTTGGCTGGCACAAAGTTAACTGAGTGCTAATTACAGTTCAGAAATTTTCTGTACTGGGAACTGATTATACACAAAGCCAAAAAGTGTCCTCCTGCTTAGTTCACATCTTTGCAGATTTTCTAGGTACCTTAAGACTGCAGTTCTGTAAGCATTCAAGTACATAAAATCAATCCGTTTTCAAATTAACCCATTTTATTAACAGGTGTTGAAGAGTCAGGAAGAAAATGTTCACTCTCCATTTCATTTTACCTAGGGTCGCAATTAGAAAAGTACTTCTGTTAGACTGTCTTCTGTGGGGATTAAGCGTTTGCTAAATCCTGGAATCAAGGGGGCTTTCTACATACAGAGATTTTATTGGATCAAAGCAGTTACAACCTCTGAACAGTGAAGGTACGGAAGCACTTCCCATGAAGCCTCAGAGGAAAGGAACAGCTGTAAGATCCAGAGGATGGAGAGGATTCATTTGGGTCTGATTCTGGGCTGGTCTTACACTTACCAGAAGAGGATTTAATGTTATTTACATACTATTGTAAAATGTGCAAAATACATGACATATCAAAAGTTGTTGACATCATCAAGATTTAAGCAGTTGCATAAAACTGATTGTTCCCCCCTAGGGCTATAACACTTGAATTCAATACCCTCCGAAAGCATTTGTACTAAAAGTTATGTCTTTCTAGTATAATCATTACTAAACTTGCACTTTGTCAGAATTGATAACATGAGAAAAGACTAATATCTTTTTCCATTAATCGAAGTAATAATTCTTTAATATTTTGTGGTTAGTCCAAAATGTGATTAAATGCTTTCCTAAATGTATTTTGATTTGTTTAATACTTTCTCCTTTAGATTTCTTTGTGACCTTATGAGTGCAATAGAATAAGCCATTATTTTTTTCTTGGACGTTAGCTTTGTGTTTGACTAGATTACAAAACAGACTGTGTATTCACAGAGATCCTTTCAGAATATTAGCTTAATATGCTTTCTATATTGTATCTGAGGAAGACTTCAACTTTAGTAGTAGTCAGCATATTTTTTTAATGGCTCAGATGTTAAAACTACCTTGTAATATAATGAACTCAGTCCTGTACAATTATTCCAGTGTAATTACTTTAATCTAAAACTTTGACATTACAGTTTCTATTTTCAAGTCCCAGTGATCAACTATATCTGCTGCTGCAGCTGATGAACTATAATGCTTATCTGCAGATATTTCATTTCTGCTTCTAGCTTTCTTAAATCCTGATTGCATTAGGATGAAACTTTGCAGGTCTTTATGAAGGGGAGAAATGTTCAGCCTTCCTCATGAAGCATGGCAAGGGAGAGACTTTTTCTTATCAGTAAGAGGAAAACTTTGCAATGCGATTAAGACAGAAAGTTGGGACTTGTCTAGAAAAAACATCCCTACAGTTAAGAATGCTTGAATTTCACAGTAAAAACAGGTCTGGGTTAGGTTGAACTACACTTTTTAGATGTGCAGAAAAGATTTGATTCTGCACAGTCATGTTGATGTCAGTGTAGGCTCTCAGCTGCTTTAGCAGAGAACCAACCGATGCTCTGCTTAAAAGTCTCCAACTATAAGCCCCAGAACTTCGAGGAAAGAGTCAAGAATTATTATTGGTAATAAGCTGGAAGAATCAATTATTTACTCCCAAACTACTCCTGTAGACTCCCCTCCAACCATATAGGCAGCCTAGAACTGAAACCGACTTTGAGTACTCAAGTACACCAGGAAACAAATCATCTTTGCAGGTGAGGCAAAAGTATGACAGCAATAAGAGTTATTTAGGAGATTAGAATATATATGTTGATTTCCTCCCACATCAGTGAGTGATAGTTCCTTACCTTTTCCCTGGAAGATTGCATGGTTCTTAATGCATTCATTATTAGAAGAAAAAAGCCCAAACAAACCAGTGAATAATATTCTGATGGCAATTATTTTCCTATTTTTGAGCTGCTTAAGCAGGAGGTACTTTTATTCATGGATAATTTTCTCTGCAAATTGGCCAAAAGTTTTGATAAATATTACTTGCAACCAATTATTGTACGAGCATTTCTCTTCATTCAGTCTCTCACTCAAGTGCCTAGTCTGTTGCATGAACTAGCCTCAAAATTCATTTTTAGTTTTTGTAAGAAGTGTCAGAGTGACAAAGCTACGGCTTTGGAATTGACATTTTTTGCCACAAGGCCTCTTTGGGCTGTGATAAAATTAGAAGGTGGAAGATTATTAGTTTTTCCTCATATTTTGGGGTTTTTGTTATCAGGTTGCTTTCTCTAACATTTTTTTTATTTCCAGTATAAATTTGCTCATCATTTGTAGTATATGTGCAGAAGCTGCATTTATTATATTCTTTTCAAAGGGTCTAGATTCCTTTTGCAATGGTAATGATTTGTCTTTCTCCGAGTGGTTTGGATAATTAACTTGCAGTAAATAGAATCGAAGTTTGAGGACTTGCTTATGAAAATCAATAGGCACCTAGGTGATTGTATAACCTCTCTATTTTTGCAACCTCATTTGCCCTGCTTCTTCCATCATTGCTTTTTTCAGGTGAGGATATCATTTTGCAGTTATCCCAGAAACAGGACTTCAGAGTGTACTGTGCATTTCCCAAGACTCAGAGAAACAATATTATTCTTAAAACAAAAACCAGCTAAGTCTCATTTTAGTACATCTCATAACGTTAATTTCTTGTGAATTTTTACACAGTGTTAAATCACAAACTAGTCTAGTCTTTATTTAGGGAGTTTTGTTTCCTCACTTCCCCAATTCTACTGATTAGTATCTGCTGAACATCTGGCACATTGATTTTTTGAATTTTTTTTTTTTTAAATCTCTCTATCAAACAAAGCTCACAGATATCTAATTCATTACATTATATAGGCTTAGAACTTAAGAAACTAGTGATTCTCTGAACACTTTGAAATTTGGCCATTACTGTTTATATATGTGACTTTTGCCTTGCAACAAATGATAAAGAAATCTCTTGTACAAATACGGTCTGCAGCTGTCTTAAATAAGACAGCACTTTTGTTTTATCCATATTTACTGTTTTCATTTTTCATCAGAAGATGGATGTATGAAGCACAAAACCTAATCACTCAGTATTGCAACATGAAAGTGAATCTATTGTCTATTTGCAGAACTGCACAGATGTGCATCTTTTGACCTGCCGTCAGAAACGTTTCTCATAGTTCAAGTTAATTTTCTCGTCAAGTATTTAATATTTGATTGATAAAAAAATCACATTAGTGGTTTAACTGAAATACTGTTTCATGTGCTCTCAAAGGATTTCCCTCCGAAGCCTGAATCAAATTACTGGAGATGGTTTAAAGAACATAGGAGCTGAGGGAAGAAACTAGAATCAATACAACCTAAAATGTATTGTCTGATTTTTGAAGTTATTGACTCCTGTATATCATTTTAAGACACTGATCCTATTAAACCTGGGACAAAGCAGTGCTCCTTTACTTGCTAGATTATGGCAAAAAATGCATAAAGAAGCAGATATTAATGAGAGAAGGCAGTGGTCTGGAACTCAAGCTGTCTAGGTCAAATTCCTGGCTCTGCTGCACACCGCCTCAGGCAAATCACTCAGTCTCGCTGAGCTTCTATTCCGCATCTGTCAAATGGAGGCAATGGATGCATCCTTCTGCCTGGCCTTCATCTTGCCTATTTGTGTTGTGGTTCAGAGAAAAAAGAAATGTTTCTTAAAACGTGTTTGTATAGTAATATACTGAAGCCATTAGGTACTTCCATAACACGGTAAGGGATGACAGCCTCTAGGCAGGAGCATTAATATGCGTTCTGCAAAATGGATTTGAAATCCACTTCAGTCCTGAAATAGTATAGAACTTTCTCCTAGTCTTTTTGGTGGATGATAAATTTTATTCTTTGGTTACCATATTGTGATTACCGTAAAGAATTAGTACTGTCAGCACTTTCCACCTTGAGGTATTGTTTGGGTTCCCCCATCCTACCTACCCTTTCCACTCACACCCTTACAATAGGGCATTATAAGTAACTAGCGTACATCAACTATTGATAGATAATGGCTCTTTAATGGCTTCCATTGCATTACTAGTAATATAACTTTCCCTTTTATAACTCTCTTGCATTTCATGATCCCACAGTGCCTATAACTGCTAGGACTTGATAGAAATTGAATGGACATAACAAAATGTGTTCACACTGCCTAACTTTAGGCACTTAATTGGGTTGAAAATGTAGCCGGAAGAGGGCAGTTCAGGGCAGAACACACAGAAATCCTGCATTTCCTCTGATGAGGCATCTCTCTGCAGGACTATAGCTTGAATCAAGGAAATTACCCACTCAATTTAGTGAGGGAAGTTGGGTGCTAGAAGTCAGATGGCTTCTTTACTCTTTACTCCCCTCTAACACAGCAATTTTTGAATTTTTTATCTTATTCAGGTGGGTATTTCTCTCCAATACAAAAACTTCATTTGCTACCTCTATGAAAAACTGTGCAATTTATAAATGCCTGCAGATGAGTTAGGGTATGTAGTGATGTTTTTAGCTTCATAGATTTTACATGGAAACATACTCTGAAAAATCTTCTGACATGATCCTTTAACACAGACTTATTAATACAGTAAGTACTTTTTTTGTCCAAAATTAGTATCTGGAAAGAAGTAATTTGTCATGGTGTAAAAATCTGTGTATACTCGTATTTTAATATATCACTTAAAATGGAAATGAGAAGATGAAGTATTTTGACAGGCATTTAGCAAGGTTGGATATTATTCAGTAGTGCAAGTGTTTCCTCTTTTTAGATTAATTTGGCCATTTTGAATTAGCAGAAAGTAGTATGTATTAGTGTGGTAAGGTGAAAATTAATGGTGGTGAGTCATGAAGATGGACTGAGTTACCATGTTTTTCATCCTTGTACTGAAAGTTCATCCATCATAAAATCTTGCTTTCTGGGATCATTATACAGATATTGAATAACAAACTGTCCCCTTGGATGTGTGATGGTTATATGAAAAGAACCTCTCGCAGTGCTACAGTAGAGTTTCCATGAATTGTCAAAGTAATGCAGGAAACAGTCGCCTAAATTAGAATTTGTTCATGATAATGACCCAGTTGTTATAGGAAATGCCACGGTACTTAACTACCCTAAGTTATCAGAACCCCAGAGGATTCTTAGCCACGCTACCATGGTACAGAATTAGGTCTGGGAGAAGCATCTGGATGCTAAATCACTTTCTCTGTCTGCAAAGTGTTACTTTCTCAAAATATGGGCTGTACTCCTAGTATTTCTCTACTTAGACAAACAGCAATAACAGAAGAAGAGTTTAGGGAGCTGTGGGACAACAGCTGTATTAATTACATGGGTTGCTGGTGTTTCCTTTTATGAATATTTTAATATGGGGAAATTAAAAAAGGAATTTGATAATGCCACATGTGCTGAATCTTTAGCTGTCATTCTCAGTATTTATTTTGCATCACAAATTGAATTTTCAATTCAAAAAGAAAGGTGTGGTAGGGAGAACCCTAATTGTAGCAACATTTCTTCTCCTTTCCCCTTCCTTCTCAGTCTCCTTCCTCCTGTCCCTGTTTCCATCTCTCTCCCTTATTATGGAATCACAGTTGGGAGTTTCTTTACATCTATTGAAATAATTTTTGTGTTATTGTGTCATATATGCAGATGTTGACATACCACTTCATTGTACTGCAGTATGTAGCAGTAACAACCCAGTCTATTGGTATCAGTGTGTGGAATCATTCTGCTGGTAATACCTGTCATGAACATACTCAGAGTATTTATGTAAGTATATAAGTATACGAGTCCTATATGAGTATATAAGACAGTGTTTTCATACTTCAGTTTCAAAATAATTATTCTTACGTGTGTTTAAAACTGAGATAGAGATTAACAAATTGATGAGAAGCGCGTAAGTCCTACGGCAGCCTTTTAGCCAGACTTCTAGTACTGCATAAGGATCATTAGGCTATTATAGAAAATCAGTAGGTAGAACATGGCTATTAAGGAGTTTTTCTTTAGTTGCTGTTATTCTGTATGCTAATTACTGAGGAAAGCTGTCTCTTTTAATGGTAAACTTGTAGTTCCTAATTGTTTGGTAGTAACCCATTTTGTGTGTTTTCTGTTCATTTTCTCCAAGAAATTGCAGCCACAAAAGACAACACAACTATCAGTTTTGCTAACTAAGTGCCCTATTAGTCTCTCCAATTAGGCCAGGAATTTAGAAGAAGGAAAAAACATTGTCATTAGATGTAGCTATTCCAATGGAAGATTAAAGGTATTGCTCTCGTACAGTTCTTGTGCTTTCCTTGTTCTGTGACAAAACAGAAGATTTCTGTTCCCATTGCTGTCAGGCACATCACAACAAACACTAGATCTTTCTAAAGTAAGCATTTTAAATTGTATGGGTGGCCCAAGTGATTAGTTGTAGGGGCATTCAGCTTACTAGATGCTGATTCAGCTTGAACCTAAATTGCAAGTATTGATCAGCTTGGCCTCTGGATATTTATAAATAACTTGAACCCTTTTCTTAATATCCATGGCACATGCAACTATTTTTTAACTGCTGTGCATGTTGTCTAATTTAGTGAAGACTAAACACTGCTGGACAACCCTAGAAATAGAGAAAGCTACTATTTAAAATGCTGCGTGTCTCTAAAGATACAATTTTAACTCACTCTCTGTTGATGGATCCAATAGTTCTGGTAAATTTATTTGCATGAGGCAGCAAAAAATATGTCACTTATTTATTGAACTTACTAAATAGTAATGTGATTAAATACCACATGTAAAATACAGTCAGTCAGCTGCACAGAAAGGCTCCTCTATTACCTTTTTAAATAATAAATGACTGTTTTGCTTGCCAGCATTTTTTCTGCCTCCCGAGTTCCTCCCAGTTTACCACAATGTGAATTTCTACTTGCTATAGTTTTTAGTCTCACTTCAGGACCATTAAGGAAGAAATCATACATGCAAAAAAGCTAAAATACATTCAAATGATAATTTGCCAGTGTATGATAATCACCAGAGCCTGATCTTGTAAAATGCTGAACACTATGTCCTTCTGTTATCCACAGTAAGAGCTGGAAGTGCTCAGCTTATCACAAAATCAAGCCTTGATGGTTATGTGACTGCAATATGGTGCAGTTGATTATATTCTGAATTTATATTCTCTCAACCTATGTTCAATCTTTGAGGCTCTTTATATCTCGGAAAACATAAATTATTTGAGAACAGTTTCATAAGAGTAAAATTTTCTGACGATATCTGAAAGCCTGCATTAAAATTCAGAAATATCTACTACTTTTATTTCATCTACTTCATAACTTTGTTCACTTTGCATGTGTATCCAAGCTTTAAAGTCTGTCTGAAAATATCTTTATTGTTTTTATCTCTTCTTCCATCATCCTTGAGATGTTTGTCATTATTTTGCTAAGCATAAGGCAATAGTCATGGAGTTTAATGAGATGATAATTTTCAATGTGATTTTATTTAGTGCAACATTATATGGCAGCCTAAAAATGCACGTTTGTATCTGATCTGTATTGTTTTCTCCAAAATTTGGAAGATCATTTAAGAGTTCAGCTGATACTTCATCAGGGATCCAAGTGACAAATGTGTTCATACTGATTAATGTGTACAATCTCCAAGCAATGTGTATATCCCTGGCAAATGAGACTTCTATGTCTTTTTGAGGAAATGTATGAGCAATGTTCTACTGAAATATGAAATCATAAAACTTCTTGTCTACTGGTTCATAATCAATTTTATTTGAAACTGAAATGAAATATGAGACCTGTTTTGCTTCCTTTCCCAAGTGTATTGTACAGTAGCATTCCTCTGTCTCCTCAAGCTGCTTCTTCAGTGACCATATTATGGATAAAACACTTCTCATGGTCAAATCAATCTTTAGAAGCTTCTGATTTCAGCTATTCAATTAATTGCTCAGTTGCAACCTCTTTTCCTTTCTTTTATTTGTATTCCTCTTTTTTTAACCATTTAAAGGACTCTGTTTATCAACATGATATTATAGCATCTGAAATAATTCAGATTTTGTTCCTGTTCTTCAGTGAGTACAAGACAGCAATGATGATTGCTTTGTAGCAGTTAGGAACTAATTTTGTAGATGATTTATTACAGCATTTTCTTATTCTAAGCAGTTTATGTCTGAAAATACCTTGATGAAGGAGACCATACCTTAGAAATAATCATTTCAGATACTAGTAATAAATTGTTTATAAAAACAAGCAGGCAAAAAAGGGATCATGGAAATGTTTTGTCATTGTTCAATTAGCTTCGTTTGTTAGTGCTGCCCCATTGCAGCAGACTCTCTGACAAGCAGGTTAATCGGATAGTAGCTGGAGGTTTCTGTCCTTTCTTGTTACCCGGGCTATGCTACCACTAAGTGTTATTCAGTGCTGCCAAAAGGTGGCTGAAAGATGTAACATCTAGTAGATAGGAAAGGAACCTTCAGTTGTGCTGAAAAGGAAGTTTATTTCTTTTGTATTTAATTTGTCTGTGAAAGCTTTGCAAGCTAGTTGAATATGTGATTACTTAGATGTTAATAAATAAGTCACTGTCCCTATGAAGTTTACTGGATATGTTCTTAATTCTGTGTCATTATAAAAAATCAAGTAAATGGATATGTGAGAACTGAACACCTTTTCTCTGTCCTGTACTGAGTGATCTATAAGTATGGAGAGAAAAAAAAAAGTGTTTACATGTTCTGGCCAAATTTATTCTTGGTACATTGTGGAAACTCCATGCCACAAAATAAGGATGGACAACTTGTTTCATGATCCTTTAGTTATAAATTATGTGTAAATGATAAAGATCCACAAAGAAAGGAAATTCCAGATAGCTTCTAGGGATATTTTGACAAATATTGGGCTAATTAGGAGCCTGAGCAAAAGCAAATTGTAGCACTTTCCAAAGCAGTGATCATCATCTGAAATGGAGCTCCAACAGTTATGAGTTAACAACTGGGAGTCTTCTGCTGTTTATGTTAATGCTTTTGAGCACAATAGATGTAGGGCCCATAAGAGAAGTCAAAGTTAAGGGCAGGGAGGGATTGTATCCAATCTATATAATAAACTCAAGACCAGTTTAAAAATGAATACCTCTCACTGTTTTGAAGCAAAACACATGCACTTCTATTATACAGAACATTGTGTACAACTTTCTGATTACTATGAAGTGCAGAATGTAATTAATACTGTTACTCATAAGATTACTTGTAAAAAACCTGTAAAAATAATAACTTAACCAAGAGCAGATAATTTCCAACAGCAAATTCTAGCTGGACTTTCTCTTTAGAATTCGTTGGCATGTCTATATGTTTACAGAAGTTAAAAAAATAATCTACTTGTGTTTCCTCTACTTTTTATTCCTCCTCCCCAATGTCATATGCTCATGATACTACTTTTGATACAAATAGATAACATGATTTCACACACTATTTAGGACCAGTCTCACATTCTGTTAATTCTAAAGTAGCAACTTGATCTATCAATATTTCTAACAAATTATACACAAAGCCATATCATAATTTGTATATAAAACTACGATAATTAGTCTCATAAGCCTTCATTCTCATCTGTTTGAGTTTTCAGATTTTTTTATTGTAAAATCATGATGATATATAAACGTACAAAACAGTACCTATTTGTATGGAGACATATAAGACTTCAGTGTATTCATCCTGTGACTATGAGATAAAAATTGTTTGGGAAGTTAAACAGTCTGATACACTCATTAGTTCTTCATGAGCTATGGCACTGATGACACTTCCAGGTAAGTTGCTACCCTTCTTTAGCATCAGAACACAACATTCTCACAAATAAAATGGATCAGCTTAGTACAGTCTTGGCATGTTAGCCTTACTCAAGCCGCCCCTCTGACCTCCTTCTGCCAGCGTCCATCTCAGTGACAGTGGATGGACCCCTTCAGTTTTGGAATACCCAACCAAGGTAGTCTTCTCAGCTATCTGATACTACTGAATAGTTTTGCAAAAAATATTTTCTAAGGATCATTGATGTAGTACCTTTCACAGAAATGGCATGTGATTGTTCAAATTTGCTCATGTAGAGTTACCTATGAAAAAAACCCTTTTGAAAATAACTAAAAAGTTCTTTGGGCTTGCATATCCTTCCCTCTTTGGGCTTGCATATCCTTCCCCCCGCCCCCAGTCCAATTTTCTCCTGTGATTTTGGAAAATGCAAGGTTACTCTGTACCTGTAATAAATCCTGTAAGAATTAAGCCTTCGATGTATTGACAAGAAAGCTTCTTGGCAGCCATAAAACTCTATTTTTTTCACCAATAAATAGACTGTATTTCTCTTTGCTGAGAAATATTTATTACCACTGAACATCTAAAAACCCTTGTCACTTTAACCGATTGGGGTAGAATATATATGCACCCCAGACAAATGCTAAGAGCAAGAAGGAGTGTTTTAATTACCATTAACAATGGATTAACATAAAATCCTTTCTTCCCATATCAGAGTCACTGTCATCTCTCTTATCACTATAATATGACAGGAGGTAAACCCTTTCTCTCAGTTTAGTTCAGCTACTGAATCATCAGTGAGAGCTCATCCCGATATATCTATAACCCCAAGAGGGGTCATTATGACATGAAGTTCCTCTGGCACAGCAAAGAAGCTCTCTGAAATTCCCACCCACAAATACTTGCTTTTGCTTATGTTACTCATTGTTCTTGCTGCAGTCAAATAATTGTTGAAGGTGTCAAAATGTGTTCCTGTCACCTGCGCTGCCCACGAGCACTGTGACCTAACATTTGTGAACACAGATGTTCTCCTTCTAATCCAGGCAACCTGAATACAACAAGAATTATTAACCTGTGCTGTCCCACCAGAGGGTCCAGAGCTAAATAAACCAAAAGAATTCCAGGGCAGTGCTGCCTCACTATTCCTGTTTCTTTTCTTTGCTCCTCATTTACAACATAGAGAATCACCATGCTGGAACAGGCAAGACCTATGGATGTTTTGTATGTCAAGGAGGATGACCTTTTTGAGGTGAGAAAAAACAAAGATAGCAGTTCTCCCTATACTTGTAGGGTATTTTCAAGTGCTTCACACAGGCTTTCCAGAGAGACTGTCACTGCTCATCTCTTCACTATGTTCAAGTTAAATTAAGATTTGCCTATTTGCTTTCTCTTGGCAAAAGCAGAACCCAAAATTTTGATTGATGTCGAAGTGTACAGGAAGCTTTTGATTCCTGGTATTTATCCAATTGCCATTTTTTGCCTATAAATAGACAAACGTACGTTGAAAATGTTAAAAAGAAGTTAATAGTGGTCAAGTTAATGCAACAGCAAAACCTTAGCGAGCACTATACAATGGGGGTGAATAAATAGCTGATACATTTTTGCCTGCAGTCTTTTTCTGTTCCATCTTTCATTTACAGAAAAAGAATGAAATTTTTCTTTCCACTCACAAATCCTTTCCTTCATCTGCCCAAACTGGATATCATAAAATACTATTAAAAATTGCTTCTGCTGAGAAAAATCAAACCAAGCCAAACCAAACCAAGCCCTGCTTGTTCTCCGAAGCATTTCACTGTAATATTCGTTAATGTCAGCAGTCACCCACACATTCATCCAGGGCTGGATTCTGTAAGCTTGCCCTATTTTTCAGCATTCATTTCTTAACTTATAGCTGCAATCTCTAGCAGCCTAAAGTTTTCAGCAGACATCACTGGTTTAACTGAGCTTCATCTTTGACATTAAACAATTTCTTTCTTCAAGACCCTTATGAGACCACGTAGTCATCAGTGAAGGTTCTTGAAATAGTTGCACTAGAGTAATCAACTAATGCAACTAATCAACTCTGTAAAGATTCTCCAAAAAAACCTTTATAGATGGCATGTCAGTTTTGACTGTTTCATCTGGAATATTCCCGAGCCATTTCTCACTCTGTAATGATGCCTCTGGTCTTACCAACTGCTATTTCATTATCAAGTGAAGAATTATATAGTTTTCAATAAGTCCACATGAGTTCAGTTCCATATTCCCAAAGTTCAAATCTGATAAAGCAGTATTAAGAGACAACTTGCATACATGCCTTTATTGCAGCCATGTTCATGTACACCCAGTTAAACGACATTCCGTTGTAGTTCCAATAAATACTGCTCAAAATGTGTGTAGCTGTGTGGCATCACATAGCACTTATATGATTCATCAGCTTGTGACTCTATATAGAATTTTTAACTGACATGATTTAGATCAGTCATAAAAACACTGATTTAACCATCAATAAGAAATTAACAACTTTTAACTGGAGAAATTCCAGCGGACTGGAAACTAGCAAATGTAGCATCTATCTACAGGAAGGGTCGGAAGGACGATCCAGGGAACTACAGGCCTGTCTGCCTGACCTTAGTTCCGGGCAAGGATATGGAACAGATCATCCTGAGTGCCGTTACACAGCCCATGCAGGAAAATCAGGGGATCAGGGCCAGCCAACATGGATTTATGAAAGGAAGATCATGCTTGACTACTCTGATCTCCTTCTATGACAAGGTGACCTACTTAGTGGATGAGAGAGAGGCTGTGGATGTCATCTACCTAGACTTTAGTAAGGCCTTCGACACAGTCTCCCACAGCATCCTCCTAGATAAACTGGCTGCTTGTGGCTTAGATAGTTGGACTCTTCAATGGATAAAAAACTGGCTGGATGGCAGGGCCCAGAGAGTTGTGGTCAATGGAACTAAAACCAGTTGGCAGCCAGTCACTAGAAGTGTTCCTCAGGGCTCAATTTTGGGCCCGGTGCTGTTCAACATCTTTACAGATGATCTGGATGTGGGGGTTGAGTGCAACCTCAGTAAATTTTCAGATGACACCAAATTGGGTGGAAATGTTGATCTACTGGAGGGTAGGAAGGCTCTGCACAGACTGGATAGGTGGGCTGAGACCAACGGCATGCAAGAACAAGTGCTGGGTTCTGCACTTTGGCCACAAAAACCCCATGCAGCGTTACAGGCTGGGGG
>NW_009630298.1:21225-28857 GCF_000690535.1 Cariama cristata
CCCAGGTGGCCAAGAAGGCCAATGGCATCCTGGCTTGTATCAGTAATAGTGTGGCCAGCAGGAGTAGGGCAGTGATCGTCCCTTTATACTCAGCATTGGTGAGGCCGCACCTCGAGAACTGTGTCCAGTTCTGGGCTCTGCACTTCAAGAAAGACATTGAGGTGCTGGAGCTTGTCCAGAGAAGGGCAATAAAGGTGGTGAAGGGTCTGGAGGGTAACTCTTATGAGGAACGGCTGAGGGAGCTGGGGTTGTTTAGCGTGAAGAAGAGCAGGCTGAGGGGAGACCTTATTGCTCTCTACAACTACCTGAAAGGTAGTGAAGTGTGGGTCGGCCTATTCTTCCAGGCAACTAGTGACAGGACAAGAGGGCATCATCTGAAACTATGCCAAGGGAGGTTCAGGTTAGACATTAGGAGGCATTTCTTCACAGGAAGGGTCATTAGGCATTGGAATGGGCTGCCCAGTGAGGTGGCGGAGTCAGCATCCCTGGAGGTCTTCTTAGAAAAGACTCGACGTGGCACTTAGTGCCATGGTTTAGCTGACATGGTGGTGTTAGGGCAAAGGTTGGACTCAATGATCCCAGAGGTGTCTTCCAACCTAATCGGTTCTGTGATTATATGTTTCTGTGAAACCCAGCTTTATTTTTGGATGTAACTGATTACAGATGAAATCTGATAACTTGAAATAACAAAAACCTGCTTTCTTTAGGCAATCCCCATCTCCATGGACTGTTACTGCTGCAGTAAAAAATTTGCCTTTCCTGACTCGACGCATGTAGTCAGGATGAGTGCAGGTTCCTGGTTGCTTCCACAGCAACATGCAAGGGCTTAGACCAGAGGCATTCCAGGGTTTTTGCAGATCATTTCTCCACATGTGTCTTGCTGTTTGATACTCTGACTAGTACAGTTATGTTTATTTTCTTTCTTACCTGTTTCACTACTCTCTCCCAGTTGGAACATCTCCCCATCCCCAGATCCTGAGGTTGCTCAGACTCAGTAACTTGTAGGTACCAGCCCTATATAAGTGCTCCCTGAACAACGTGCATTAATTTCAGAAACTGGCTGCTCATCTGAACATGCTGAAGGGTTCAGCCTTCCACTGATCACCCACAGTTAATGTACTCCCAGAGTGCTCTTTGGCTCCCTTTTTCATTTTGCCTAAATCAATCGATGATTCAATGTATTTAGGGAAAGGAAGGATCCTGTGCAGCCTGGATTGAAATCCTTTCTGCACATGGTACTTTTCTCATGTTACTTACAACATGACCAGTTTTTCTCCAGTATTGCATGTAATTAATTTTTTACAGTCCTTGGTTTTGTAAATGTGGAATTCATTAGCAATCCATTCCTTTTCTCAAAGTAAGAGCACATGATTTGCAGAGGAGAAGGAGGTAGATCAAGTGCATTGCTTCAGAATAGTGATGTTAATTCCTTTTATAAATCAAGTATTATGGATATATGAGGTACAGTATCATTTGCTTGGAAAAATTCAGTGGTACCTTGAACTTTACTATTCTACAGCATTAGTTTATTTTAAACATTACAAAATTCTAGCATAATGATCAGTGTCGCAAGGAACACCTGATGCATGTATACTTCTATTATTGAAGAAAGTTGCCATGGAGTTGATTAAGGTTTGAAGTAAGGAAACAGATACAGTGTAATCTGAACCCCTTGACATCTTCTGAACCATTTTTAGAAAAAATACTTCCTTCTAGAACATTAGCTTCATTCGAACATGGAAGGTAGATTTAGTTGAGAGCTTATCTTTTAAAAACAGCTATTATTTCCATGCAATAACTAACATTCATACTTTGCTCTTGCAACTCAAAATTCTATATCAGGAGTCACCTGGATATCCAGACTGAATCTTTTATTGTGAAAATGTATTTCTTAGCACAGTAAAACACCAATGTAAAATTAATATTTATTCTCAGAATGGCATCTTTGAAAGATATAAGATAAGAGAGCTGTGAAATATGCTTAAACTGGAAGAAGTTTCTCTGCTGAAGTTTCAGAAATTTCAGAAACTCTGGTACCAGATTAAAATTCAGCTCACTTTGGTAGTGGCTTGTGATAGGAACACAGCCATGACTGGAATGCTGTGTCATGCTGTGGGACTCAAATGACCCGATACCAGCAAGTACTGTTCCAACAGTGCAAATTCAAACCTTGTTCAGTTCTAAATAGCAATTGGCCTGAAATATATCCCTAGCTATTGAATCCGAATGGAAGTGCTCCCCTTTACTTTGGTTGCCTAAAAATTGGTTAAGGCCCATGTTTCTTTGCTGTTAGGAACAGAATTCACTGTTTCCAGAGGTGGCGTTAGTGTACTTAAAAAACTCCATCCTAGCCTGTGCTGATAGATCTGAGATGTCTCCAGTTATAGGTACGTATGGGGGTTTGTGTGTAACGTTTTGCACAAAGCAAAATAGTTAAGCCATAGTTCAAATGTACGCAGGAAATTTCACATATATGAAAATTTATGTAATCGACATTAAGATTAATGCAGTTAGAAGGAAAACTGACTGATTACAAAAAAACTTGGAGTTCTAGTAGCTTTTAAAAAATAGATTTCAGGAAATGGTAACTTGTTCCTTGATTGTTTTGCATAATCAATAGAAACTCCTGACACAAATGCACGTGGTAGGGTCATGTGTTACATCATGCTTGCTTTCTTTAGGAAGCAATAAGTTTACAACTGAAAAGTCAGCTTCGTTTTTCAAGCTCTGGTTTGTACTGAGACTAATGCCAATTTTTTTTTTTTTTCTTTGACTCTTTCCTACCTTTTGTCTTTAGTACTTAAATTATGTTTGATATTGTTAGATTCAGATTGTGGGTGAGAGCACAGTGTGAAGGAAAAGGATGGGAGTGAAGTAGGAGTCACTTTGGTGTCCTGCTCCAGGCTGGGCGCAGTTATTGTTTGTAATTAGAGTAGCTCCCCTGGTGCAGTCTATGGCTGGTTGTCAAAGGGCTGCTGCGGCTTGCAGTTCGGTTCTGTCCTCGGCAGCAGTCATCTCCTCGGCAGCTCTGACTGGAGCTCGCTGAAGAGCAAACACGAATGCTGTTTAGGACTCTTGCGTGACCTTGGAGTAGCATGAAAGTCCTGGAGCACTGGGTAGGTGCCTTTTTCTTGGGTTTCTGGCCCCTGAGTAGGGCTTTGGTTAGGTTGTTGGTTGTTGCTAAGGGCCACTGGCTCCTTCAAAGTGGCACTCTATCAAGAAAAATAATGTTGTATAGAAATTTATTGGTCTGCCTGTGTGAATGAGAAGGTAGTGTAGAGAAATGGTCCCCAAGTGTACAACTGGCTTTAAGTGGCTCAGCTGCTTTTCTGCATTTGAGTGACAGTGGCATTAAGGCAGCACAGAATCCCAACTATTCATTTTTTCTGGGTAGAGCAGCTGTCTTTCAATAACAGCTAGAGGAATGCAGCTCTCCTCTAGGACACTGATGTAAGGCAAGCTAAGATAGGAAGGATAATAGGTTCGTGCATAGAGGATTACATTATTTCCTTTACCTAAACAACTGACTGAGGTAAGAGGTAAATATTTACCATCTAAAGATGTTATATAATTTATATCATTTAAGTAAAATCAAAGTTTTTTAAAATAGTAGATAAAATCTGATTTTTTCCCTATCTGTATTTTTTACAAATATATTAATGTTCCAGATAAATAATTCAAAACAAAAGAATATGAATAATATGAATAGAATAATTCTATTTAAGTTAATTAACAGTAAGAATGTATGAGCTAAGAATAATGCTTAATGACATCCTAAAGCTTTTCCATTTATCCCCACTCCATCTCCTCCCTTCTCCTTCCATCTCCCTTACCCCCAGTCTATGAATTTAAGTTGTATATATATCCTTCAGGAAAACTAAAGGTTAAGTTTTTGTTTAGGATGGAAGTGTTAGCCCCTGAGAAGAAAACACATGATGAGAATGAAGATTTGCAACAGTATCATCAGAAGCCTGCAAACTGCAAGAAATTGCTTAGGAATTGCTGCTTGATGAAGCGAATTTTTGCCTGGAAAAGTTTGAGCTCTAAAGGTACCTTTCCTATTGAAATTTTTAGTGTAGGAGAGATGGTTGTCTTTCCAAGAATTCTGAATTTTTGATACAGTGGTATTGCTGAATTTAGCATCAGTCAAGTTACAGGTAAAAAAAGTCTCTGCTGTCTTGGATCTATTGTGCAAAGAGATTAAAAATGGTACAGCTTTGACTGAAGGTGCTTTATCATAATGTGATATAAATAATTGTACTGCATGAGCATTCATTTTGCAGCACATCAAAATACATGGTCTGCAGAAAAGGTCTGCAGAAAAAAAATAATCCTTCAATCAGAAGACGTATGAATAAATGCAAAATTCCAGCAATTAAATGTATCAGTTTATCAGGGCCCAACCCAAAAATCTGTTTTGATCAGTAAAACCTCCTTTGATCACTGTCAGAGTATATTTACATGGAAATTACATGATCAATCCCTTTGTCTTTGAGGAAATGGAGAAAGGTAACATCCTGTCACTTTTGTACATAATGATGCTATGTACTATATTTGTTAATAAATACTGAAAGAAATGCTTCTTTTTAAATAGGAAGTTGGCTGTGAAATATCTCACCCATTGAAAGTCTTGACTCTTTTATGAATAATAAATTAAACAGTGACTATCCTGAAGTGATTGTTAATCTGCGTATTTTCCTCAGGAACACATACACATACACAGTTAAGGATTTTATTTAGCACTGATTCCTCTTTTTACTATCATATTGGTACTTTGCAACATTATGTAAAAACAAGACAAAAAACACTGCCCCAAACAACCCTTTTGCATTTTGGCAGCAGTTTTTATCTCTTTGCACACAGTTTATGACAGTAAAAAAACAGGTCCTCAGTATATTGAATTTGTGTCAAACAGAATGAAAAAAAATGCATGGCATTGTTTTGTCATGAAGAGATAAGTCACCATATCCTGAGTGATATATTATTTTATTTACACATTTACTTTAAAGGATATGCTCTAGTGGCTTAGTTTCAGCAGTTAGAAACAATGAGCTGGTTAAATACAACCTACCTCTGGTTTTCAACTGCCCTTATCCCTGTGTTATCCAAGTAGACAAGTGTTTGATATGCCTTTTAATATAAGCATAATCATTTAAGTATTCTTGGCCACTCATTTTTCAAGCTTTACAGTAGTATTTCCAACAAATGACTGCTTTAATCACTGTGCATTTTATGGTGTGCTAAATGCATGTTTGATTTCTGATTATTGTATTGGTTTGTACCTATAATTCTCTGCACTTTATTTTTTGTATTGTTACTGGAGCTAATGAGGCAAAAATTAGCTTGCTGTAATCCTTTCAAAACACTCGTCATCCTTTTGTTATGGGACTTCTAGAATTTTTTTTCATTGGGTTATTTATCAGCAATCTCAGCAGGCCTAAGGAATCAGCTCTGTAGAAATGGTGTGTGAATCTAAAGGAACTTGCACTGAAGTTACCAGATCTGATTCTTCAGTACCTTTAAACTGGCTAATAATTTGCATCTCTGGAAAGGATCTTAAAACAGTCAATAAGTAATGATTGAATTAAGGATTTATTTTGTCTTTGTAGAGTGAATTAGCAGATATATGAATCACTGTAAAATCAGGCTCAGTTAAGTTACGCTGAGTTACTCCAACAGAGACAAAAGCAGAATCTGACACATAGTTAAGCTATTAATTTTGCTTTATCTACTATCAAATGATAGAAAGCATATTCCCATAGAGATAACTTTACAAGAACCATTGAATATTAATCAGGATCAAGAAGATTGACATCCTGAGGTACTTTCTTCAGCACTGTTCTGTTGTCCAAGATGATCTCACTGGCCAAATAGGTTTTCTTGGACTTCAATACTAGACCCTACTGACATCTGTAACACACGCTGTATATGGTATATCCCATTGGGTTCCTGAGCAACAGCAAGGTAAGATTTCATATATATTAACAAGTGGGGCATTTCTGAAACCCCCTAGGCTTGGCCATGGAGATGCTCATCCATTCTCTGGAATAAGTTAAGTCAGCAAGAGGTCTGCTGTAATTTAACGTTTCTCCTAGTACCCATGACAGTGCTGTGGTAGCTACAGAGCACCTGGCTACTGAGATACTTAGTCAATACCTACTGTTTTCTGGCAGGATGAAGGTGGGCTTGTAAATGATATTGTGGTGGCTCATTCCCACTTAGGTATTCTTTTACACAAATCAGATTCACCATTGGTTGTCTTAAGCTATTTTACACTAGTAAAGTGGTATGAAAATATTCATTAGGCAGTTGAGGCTTGCAGTTTAGTACTTAAAAAACAACTGAAATGTTTTTGTTCATATTTTTAAAAAATAATGAAAACTGTAAATACTGAATTATTTGGTAATTCACTGCCATTTTAACAGTTGCAGCTGGAAATACTCTAAAGTAATGCATATTTGATCTTTCTTTTAAAACAGAGATTATTTCTCCTTTACAATTTGTTTTTCTTAGTTTATGTGTATGATCTTGAAACTCAGTTTGTCAACATGTTGTTTTAACTTTATAGAATTAATTATACTTTCAGAGACAATTTCCATTTATGAATTTGGAGCAGGCAAATAAATATTTGATTTACTGCAATGTTCAGATGATTTAACTCTGTTTTCAGAATGAATAATCTTCACTCTTATGATAAAATCTTAGAATGCCCTGGCACTGGGGATGTCTTCCTGCTCTTCCCGTTTCAACATCTCTCATAAGAATAAGAAGAATGTTATAACGTAAATACTCGAAACTTAATTACACTCAACCCTTTTCTACGCAGTATTTAAACAGCATGAATTTAATGCAGTAGTGGTTGCTCCAAAAGAAGAAGAGCATAAATAAAAAAAAAGCCTTATTGTATTTCAAAGAAAAGTAAATGGAATAACATAGTTGTCGATTGGAAAAAATTCCACACTAAAGACACTACTTTAGTCAATGCTCAAGGCTCGGTAATGTGACTAATTCCCTCACAGAGTTTCAGAGAGTGGATATCTTGTGACTAAGGCTAAAGGAACAGAGTATGACTATTGCCAGGTATACATCAGTGAGAGCTCGATACTGCAATAAGCTCTGGGTCCAAGTTTAAAGCATGTGTTGAAAAACTGGAGGGTTTCATTTTCAAAAATGAGTGGCTCTGAAGTATCTCCTCGCTAAATTGACAACCTACTCAGTTAACCTAGGGCAGTTATGAGTCTTTCCGGATCATTCCACTCCATGAATATACATTCTGCTGCAGAGTTTATAAAATGCAAATGAAAGACACCAAGAGGACAAGAAGTTGTTGGTCACAAAGATAAATTTGGAGGAATTGTACTGCTGACTCTGCATTACATACTACCAAAAATATTACAGATTATCAACTGTTTATTTATAAACTTTTTGTTTGCATTTCCTCAAACGATGTATTTATAAGTTGAGATATGAATAATTTAGGAGTAATTCCAAGCTGTCAATCAATGTGTATATTTTTGTCTGTCAAATAGTACATTTGACAAACTGTTTAAGGAAAAAATAACCCCAGTTATTTGAGAACTAGTTAAATATTCTGCTCTTCCTAGGGTACTTCATATACTCTCAGACCTTGGA
>NW_009630298.1:28871-32142 GCF_000690535.1 Cariama cristata
TTCCTGCTGGAGATTGTCAGTACTGTTTTTTTAAATATGGACCTCTTGTGAACAGGAGAATACATGGGATGAGAATACACCCTCTGGGATCCATTTGCCTTTTCTTCTCCTATGCAAATATGTTGAGCGTTACTTTGAAATCCAGTCACATCTCAGACCATGAAAAGAAATTTTCTTCCCAGTTGTTCAAAATTAACAAGAACCTTTATTAATATTGAACAGGGGTCCTTCGAACTGAAACATTCTTCCAATGTGTCTCAGCATTAATTCTTGTGTGCCTGTTTATACCCCTTTTCTATTGAGCAGTGAAGTGGTGGCGCAAAGACAACCTGAAAGGTATACAGTGGTGACAGCAGGATTACATACAGGGTTTGTAATCCACTGTCAAAGCTCTCAACTGCCTTAATTAGAAACTATCATGACTACTAATTAGGAGACAAGAGTTGTTTCCCAATTTTATTACTGAAGCAAAAGCATCTTCTTTTTGTTTGCTTGTGCCTGAAGTGATAGTTATTGAAATCTGCCTGGTCCTAGTCACCCTTCCCTACAGGAACAATATTAAATAAATGGCATAGATAAAAATGACAGGAAACAACAATAAATAATAGATACCCAGTGTCAGGAATAGCATATCCTCCTGAGTTCATTCCCCTGTCCCAGTAGCTGCTCTTCATTAACAGTCCTCTCCTAAAGGATTGCTGATACACTGTTCAGATCTTAACTTATCCAGTAATTGAATTTTTATGGCCTGTCAGATGTGTCGTTTTTTACTTCATGTGTTGTCAAACTACTTCATGTAGTTTTCCTAGGATTTTTTTCCCCCAGTTTTCTCACAGATGCTTTGGGCAATGTTGGGTTTGTGTTGAGTTTACAAATTTACATAATGAGAGGACTTCACAGAACTTCATATGGCGACTAGGAAAAATTTGTCCTGTGTGCTTATAGAACTGAAGTTCACATGAAAGCCTTTAAGAGAAAAAAAGGAGAGACAGAGAGAGAGATGGAGGAAGGGGAGGAGAGGTGGGAGAAAGAGAGACCAAGGACTGTGCCCCTTGCCAGACCCCCTTCTCCTTTCTATTCTAAATAGTCAACATGTAAATAATTAGACCATACTCTATGAAATCTTTCCTGACTGGTCAATAAGCAGGCTTTGTAGCCTATTACTACATGTATTAACCACTGAAGAGATTAACATATCTGAGATTTTATGGTCTGAAGACAAACACAGAAATCCATTTAAAAATGGAACCTTTCATGGCTTTAGGCAATATAGAAATCTTTATTTTGTAAAAATTACAAGAAGAGAAATTTACTTGGGAATTCAAAATAAGCAATGTTTAGCCCATTTCTTCTGTTTGAAATATTTATGAAAATATTTTACAATTTGATAATGATGCTCTTGGTGTACATGTTAATCTTAAGTAAGCTAGCTACTAAACCCAGGAAAAGTTACAGGGTAAAAACGTTATTCACTTTATGTCTTTCAATAACTTTTTTTCAGAGAAAATGAACATTGCTCAGCATTGCTTTAGGTATTTCTTTAATTACAATGAACTACGAATTAGCACTTCTTATTCAGCTCTAATAAGTCAAGGTTTTGTGATGCCTTATACCTTCTGGCTCACTGTGCAAATGTTCCATTTCATGTTACAAAAATTTTACTTTCTGAACAAATATTGCATACATTGTATATACATATCTTTCCAAGTCACTGAACTGGATGGAAAATATGGATATATTCCATTTAATTGTAAAAGTGTTGCAAGTAATGAGCTTTTTTATTTATTTCAGATTTTTCCCTGAAATCAATATAGAACTCTGTTAGCTAAATAATTCTCCATATTAGGATACAGATGTAGTTGTACATATTTACTAGGTACGAAAAGATTGTTTAAAAAATGCTAGTAAAACATGATGGAAAGAAAAGGAATAAAGGTAAGTGAAAATGATCTATTTTTAATATTTTTTGTTTTGCTTTCCATCAAAGTCTATTCACCCATTATAATCTCAGACAAAGGAGTTTGTATTAAGAAACTTGGCAAAAAGTAGTTTGTTCCCTTTTTGCCAAATGCTACTTCTGAAAGACAAACCATGGCAATAAAATTAGAGGCTCTCCCTGGTGAATGTAATTTTCTTTTAAATTTGTAGCACAGAGTGATGTAATCTCAATAAGTCTTCTAATACTCTCTTCAGGGTAGCAGTAATATTTAATGGCACAAATTAACAGGAATGTGTATTATGCAGGAATGTTTGTTATCTTTCAGGTCATTAAAAGGGGAATTGGAAAAACATCGATTCTCACAAGTTAGAATCATTCCAGAGTGATTTTTCCAGAGTGATTAATGTTTTGAAAAGGGCTTTTACTGTGTATGTGTGTAGAGATTTGCTAAATTGAGCAATGCATGTAGTTAGTGAAAATGCAAGACTCTGACACACACTTTTGTAAGTATGTATAAAATTATGTAGCATCATTTTTGCCTCGAGAAAGTTTAATAATCACTGTCCTATATTTCTCTTAGAAAAAAAACATGAATATGTATCTTCTGAAGTTTTTAATACTTCTTAACATTTTGAAATTAATACTTAGAGGCCAAAGTTGTGACAAAAGACCTTGCTGTTTTACTCTGTACATACAAGGTTTTTAAACATTTCCAAATTTAAAAATAAAATTGCACAAATCTTGCAAAAACCACTAGTTTACAGTTTCGAGAGAATTCATACATGCCTCTTCAGAGCCCTTGAAACAGTTATTAGTGCCTATCAAAGTAAGTATTATCCGTAACTGAGTTTTTAAAGATGCTTAATACAAAGATAGCAAGTTGCAAAGTGCAGATTATGAAGTCAGTTCTCCTTAGAGTGAATGTTCTTGCAAGCAGAAGGGTATTTCATGGGAATTGGATTTCTTCGGGGTTTGACATTCAAAGGATTAAATATGCTCCACAGTTAACCCCTGAGAAATATGACTCAGAAAAACTGTGAGTATATCACTTTATAGAGTTTCTGATTTATGCTTCCCTGGCTACATAAACATTACACAACAAGGTATGTTTTTCTTTTTCTCTTGGAGGTTTGTTTCCTCCATGTCACAATGGATTTTTATGGTCTCCTGCAATTGCCACCTTTGTAATCCTGGCATTGCAATTACTAGGAGGGACATGATATTGGAAAATGATGCATTAACTCACAGCACATTGCTGCTTAAATACTCTACATTTGCAGAAAAGCATGTTGAACTCCCAAGCATTTTTTGCTCTTTGCTTCTCTCTTCTCT
>NW_009630299.1:0-10195 GCF_000690535.1 Cariama cristata
ACCCTACCACTTCAGGCCTGATGCATGTGCTGTCTCTAATGAATCCAGCTTAATTACTCATATGGTAATTGTTTTTATTGAAAAAACAACTCCCCAGCATGAATGTGGCAGGGCATCACCATGCTCCAGCCCCTGGAGATGCTGAAGCTGTCTTTGCATTTAGTTGTCCAGCTGGCAGGAGATGATAGCATCATGGGGCTGGAGAACAGTGCACAGGGATGCAAGTCCCATCTGAAAGGATGAGGTAGTGCTGATTAACTCAGATTAAGGGTCATAATAGCCAGCTGGGAACTGGTGGGCAGAGATAATAGCAGTTTCAGTGGCTGTCTCTCTAGCTTTAAATATTCCTGTAAGAAGTAAGCAGGGGGGGTGAATTGTGTCAGATTTATTGCAAGGTTGATGTGACCAGATTTATTTCCTATTAAATGCAAATAATGGTAGGACTAGCAGGGTCATTCAGGTCCAGCACCTGGCTTCAAATTCCCACTTTGTGTGGAATAAGACGTTTGCCAGTTTGTTGATAAGGATTGAATCCTGTTTTTAGGACTCATACACACGGCGCAGCTTTTCATGGTGCAAGTGCTGGGATGTGTGTATGGAAATAACAGGGGTTGTCCAGCTGTTGGGCTTCATATGTTGGTTCTCAACTGCTTCATCTCACATGCAGTGCTATGGTTCCTGAAACAGCTTATGCCTGAATGCAAGGAAAGGATTCCCAAGTCCTGAGACTCAGTACCGAGCAGCAGCTGATATTTGATGTTCTATACCCTGTTTTTCACCCTGTGGCCGTACAATATCAGAGCGTAGACTGAGAACTACCGCAAAGTAGAGAAAAAAAAGATATTCTTAGGCAAGCAAACAGCAGGCAAATCTGGGTGACCTTAAAGTCCTAAACATTTCACATTGAACTAAATACTTGAAAGGCAGAGGGTTATGGTGAGAGCCTAGATCCTCTGGAAGCTTCGGTGGTTTCTAAATGTTCCTTTCACTGGCTTATGTGTGTCTTGGATTAACAGGACTGAAAAATGCTGATTTAACAAATCTCAGCAGTCTAGGAAGTGTTCAAAATCTTCAGACTGTATCTGAAAAATGAAACAGAAGAGAGGGTAGCTTCTCCTGAAGGGAGGAGGGAGGGACTTGGTGCTTTGTTACAAAGCAATCGATTGATGCACAAAGCACAAGTATTCCCTGAAGGTCACCCAAAAATGAATCCACATGAGCTAGAGCTCAGATGATAGAAGATGGCATGAAGGAGACACCTTGCTTAAGCAGATACTGCGCTTGGAGCAAGCATTGTCCCACCACACCTTTGCAGAGATACTGAGATATAAAGTACATAAAGTTCATTTTGCATCAGCCAGTTGTGATGACACCAGACTGAGATACCAACACTCACGCACCCCCAGAGTTGGAAATCTGCACCTGAGCAGACCTTGACGTGACTTGCTCACCCCAAAACACCACTAGCTTGCAGAAGGGGTGGTTGGAGTTGGGGTTGTCCCCAAGGACTGCATTGCACAGGTAGGCAGGGGTTACCCCCCGTAAGGTCTCTGAGAACGGTGGTACTTGTCTCACAGAGCTGGCCAAGGGTACCCCATTGCTCTGCGTGGGAAGGGTAGCTGGGCCCCCATCCAGCCTGGGCTTGGCAAAACACTGGTCATTGAGAGTCTGTGCGGGGTCTCCCTTTTCGGTTCCCATTAATCTCTGCAAAAAAAAAAAGGGGGGATTCAGAGACACGTCTGGGCTGTGGCCAGCAGCCTTTGTGCTCACCGCTTTGGTGACAGAGCCTGTTTTCAATGAACCGCCGAGACACCGAAAGGAGACTGAAAGCTTCTGTGTGCAACAAGCCCCACTGGCAGCAGGAACGAGGGGGCTGCTCTCCACGGAGGAGCCGCAGCTGCTGGAGGAGGCTATTCTACCCACGTCGGCTCCTCGGGCAGCCCTGTCCTCCGTGTGGGGCAGGGATGCTCGAAGGAGTGGCAAGAGCTGCACGCAAAGGCGGATGAGGAGGGGAAAATCCAGGATGTGGGGCAAAACAGAGATGAGTCTTTGTGATAAAGTGCAATGAAGGTATGTAAGAGCTAAACTGTGGTTGCTTCAGTAATTAAGTAGGTCTGCCTAGCTCACCACGTGTGGTTTCCACTGTTGAAATATACTTCGCTCCTTTTAATACTCCTGTGGGGTAGGGGAATACCCCAGTCAGAGCAGGCGTTGGAAGCACAAGAGGTACGTGAAGACCCAGCTCTGCAAAGCTGTTGGGTACCCTGAAGTATTTCTTCGGTCACTACGGCCAGATAAAGGCCACAGCGACTTGTCCAAGGACTCACGTAGGAAGCAGAGGTGGGGGCAAGAGTCCCTCCACCTGACTTAACACTCATACCTCTATCAAGTAGTTTAAAACCCTGCGGTCAATAAAGAGAACTGGATCACCTTCTGGTGACACTTTCTTCACTGAACGTACAAGTGTGAATATCAGACAGGGTGATAATTTAGATTCATCAATTGACTACTTAAAGCTGGGTAACAGTCACTGGAGCCTGATCCTGAGCTGCTATAAGTACATCACTACCATTAGTCTTGAACTCCAGTGCAGTATTTTAAAAATCCCTTCTCTTCATGCACATTTAGCCATCTCTGAAGGTGCACTGCTTAAATGTCATGTTTAACCTCTTCTTGGTATCTTATTTATCCATTAAAAATGTAACCTTTAGAGTCAAGTGTAACCAAAAGCAACAACAAAAATTCCATTTTTCTTTTGCCCTTATCCTTAATGACAATTAAAAAAAATTTACATATAATTTAAACCAAGATTTCTCAAATCTCTTCACTGTTTTTAAAATGTCGTAGTTATGTTTGTCCCCCTAGCAGCTGAAGTCGATTTAGGTGGCTTATAGAACCATTGAGTTATAGACTCGTTTAGGTTGGAAGGATCTTTAATCTTAAGATTGGAAGGACCTTTAATCTTAAGATCATCAAATCCATCTGCTCACCTAGCACGGCCAAGCCCACCACTAAACCGTGTCCATAAGTGCCACACCTACACGCCTTTTAAATACCTCCAGGGATGGGGACTCCACCACTTCCCTGGGCAACCTGTTCCAGTGCCTCACAATCCTTTCGGTGAAGAAATTTTTGCTAATATCCAGTCTAAACCTCCCCTGGCACAACTTGAGGCCGTTTCTTCTTGTCCTGCTGCTTGTTACTTGGGAGAAGAGACCAACCCCCACTGTGCTACAACCTCCTTTCAGGTAGGTGTAGGAAGTGATAAGGTCTCCATTGTGACCATATTGCTTTGGAAATTGTGATCTATATGTTTTGATGAACCTTATTTCTTTCCTGTTCCAACCCACAGCTCAACATCTTAACGGTATGTCGTACAAAACCTGCTCCTGCATTGATCCAGCCAGCCAAACCCAAGAAATGCAAATTGGGTAGAAGATCTGGGCATCTGAAGAGCTCTGGGATGTACAAAAAAATATCTTTAGGAAAAAGGTAAACAGCTGGGCTTTGTCCACATGGCACAGCTCATCTTCCCCTCCTTATTTTTAGGAAGCCTGGGAAGGTCCCACTGGGATGGAGTTCACCCTCTTGGAATAAAAGTAGTACCCTGGTCATGCTCTGGCCACTCTGCACAGATGCATGTACTCTTAGCAGCCTTAATAGAATATTGGATGTATCATCCATCTTCACCTGCAGATTAATTAAGCCCTGGACAGATACTGGCTTATTTCATTCCATATCTGCTGTCTTTTTGGAGAGCAGAGTGACTCTGCGTAAAGTTTCCAGGTTGAGCCAGTATTTGTCTTTGCCAACTCATCCCTGTCTGACCTCAGTCAAGTCATTTAACCTACCAGATATCTCTGTTCCCTCATCAGCGATTCCAACGTATCTTCTTTCTCTGCTTTATAGCACCGGTCCCTGAAGAAAAAGCTGGAGTTGGATCAAACTGAATTCTTCACCATGCTATAAGAGATCTGAAGAAGCACAGCACAACAGCCTTCATTTTGGGAATAGGTGGGTGAAGTGCAAAAAAGTAAAGTAAAATTAGATTTTAAATGAAAGAATTAACTCTCTGATGTCTACAAAAATTCTGTAAGCACTTCAGTGAACAAGTAACTGAAAGGCCAACTACTTGACAATCTATTTTGATTGCTTTATCTAAATTATACATACTTTAAATAAGTATCTATATATCAAACATATGACATAGAATGAAGCTGAAATCTTAAACTACAAACAAAAGTCCCCAAACAAGGGACTACAGCAAATCTAATCTGGCAAGAGGCTATTAGCTTTTAAGAGAAAGGATAAGATATTGAGATAGGAGCTCCACAACCGTGTAGATGTCCTGTTCACTAAGAAAGAGCAGAAAAATGTCATCAGTGAAATTATCCTTGACAAAATGGTGCACAACGCACAAGTGCAACACAAGCTATGAAGGGGGATAAAATCTTCTCGAGGTCCATGAGCCAGTGTAGTTTTCTCATCAGAGCTGGCTCTGAGGAGTTTTCATCATCTTGATCCTGTCTCCATCCTACTGCAATGAGCCCACGGGGAGCCAGCATTCATGGTCACATCTCTGGAGAGCTACTTGCTTCTCCATCGCTTCCAGCTGCCCTTTCAGCTGCATTAAATCATTTCTCTAACTCGTATGTCTGGGTGACCTCTCTCTCTGCCTCCTGTAACTGGGAGGTCTGTTGCTTTTCTTTCTTGTATTGCTGCTGGACACCTTCCAATTTGTCCTTGAGGAACTGAGCAAAATTTTTGATTTGTTCCCTAGTATGTCTGTTACAGTTTGATAGCGTTCACGTGCGGTCAGCTGGTCAGCCATACCACTGATTTGCAAGATGGGTTCTTTATTGGCACTCTTCAGGGTTTTGGTTTTGTATTCTAGTAGTCAGAGCCTCTCTTCCCTTCGTTGCACTGTGTCTTTGATGTTCTTCCTTTCCTCCTTCAACTCTTCCACCAACGTCTTGTAACAGCCTATCTTGGCTTGCAAGGTATGGTCCAGAATTTGCATGTCTTGTTTTTTTCTGTCAGCTCATCGTTTCTCATGCTGAGATTGGTGACCAAATCTCTGAGGTCCCACATTTGATTTTGCAATGTCTCATTGAAAGAGGTCAGATCCTGAAGTGACATTTTCTGGGGATGTCCGTGCTAGTGTTAGGAAAGGAGTGGGGTCTGGAGAGGTGAAGCATTGGAAAAATGTGGAGGAAGAGGAGAGGAAGGAGGGAAAAAGTAAAATTTTGATCACTTGGATTATTCCAAGTCTGAAGTTTGGTGTTACTGCATTTGACCATCTATCCTGCTCCTAGTGAACATTTCTCTTTATCAGCAGGACCATTTTTAGTACATCATTACTCACGTGGATTAAAGCTGCTATGAAAGCTGGGTGCCATACACTTCAGGCCTATCCCTTTGGCCCTGGAAGAACAGAAATCTGCAATATATGATCTGGGTATACTGTAAAGTGTATGGCTCGAGTCCAAGCAAACCAGGCTGCAATCATATTCAGATCTAGTTAAAAAACGTCAACCAAGAGAAACCTCTCCTAGCAAGTCCACGTCTGCCCTAAACTATTTCACCCCCTTTCCTTCCTTTTAAGACGACTGTGACTAAGACCCTTTTAACTAAAAAGCCTGTATTGAACCAAAAAACCTCTTAAGAGACATAAAAATAAGCACAGCAAAGCTTATTTTCTCAGGGGAAGAGTTTTTTTCCCCACCTTCACTCCAAGCAGTGAATTCCCAGAGCCCCAGTCTCCAGAAGAAATTACAAATAATAGAGGAGATTTATGCTTTTGGGAGACACCATGCTCTCTCCCTCTCTTTTCCCCTAATTAAGGCATTCCAGGAGTTATTACAGGACGTGTTAGCAATGGTATCAAAGCTCTTCATAGTGACTAAGTCAACCCTTTCCATTTTTTAACTCTTAAGGTCTGATGCAGAACATAGGAAAGTTAATAAAAAGCCTTTACTGACTACAGCAGCCTCAGGGCCAAGCCCTCTTTTAAGCCTTAATGTGAAATGCATGCAGAAGTTATCATCAAAAAACCTGTGTCTAAAACTGCAGAATGGTTCTGAATCAACTTTTATTTTCATAATGACACAAAGGGAAAAAAAAAGGCTGTGTTTACGCGCGTGAATAGATTCATCTTTAGGCCATGGGAAAGTAGATGATGGGGACAGTATGGTGAGACCTTGGGGCTACCTTCACCCCTCTGCAGCAGGCCCATCAATCATTTAACATGCTAAAATAGGCCCCCACTGCCCCACATCTGCGATGCTTTTAATGTCTCAGTGCCTCTCTTTTAGTGGAGTTTGCTCAGCTTCCATCGCATGAGAGCAGTATGATACCTCCAAAGTAGGAAATATCTGTCTCCCACCGAACCCGATGGGATATGGGTGCCCAGTGCCCCAAGGGGTTCTTGTTCTGCTTTGTATGCTCAGGGTTGCCCAGCAAGTCAGCGGCAGAACATGGATTTCAATGTACATCTCCCATAGCCCGGGCCAGGGCTTTTGCAGTCCCAATTCTTTCAGCTTTTGTAGTGTGCTTCTTGCATGCAAACAGGAGCTTGCTTGGTTGCAGTCCCTCGCGTTGTCCGCAGTGCCTTGGCAAAAGGGAATTGAAACGGGCTTTGCATGACTCCGATGCAAAACCACAGGCTGGCTGGGGGAGCTGGAAAAGACACCACTAGACAGGCAAAGATGTTTTAGCCTTATAAAGAGAAAGATGACAGCTGCCAGCAGTGGTTTAAAGACAGTAAATAAGGACTATTTGGTCATTTTCATAATGCACAAACTAGAGGTCATTTAATTAAATTACCAGGTGGGAAGCTACGAACATGCTGAAGGAGGTATTTCCCTTCATGTCATTAATCTGTGAAGTCATCGCCACAAGGCGTTGTGGATGTCAAAAATTTACATGGGTTCAGTAAAGCAAATGGACAAAGTTCGTGAAAGAAAAATCCTATAGGGTGTATTAACACAAAGATACCATTTCTAGCTCAAGGAAACCATGAGCTACAAAGTGCTGGGGGATTATACAGTGAGAGCTCTGGTGAGACTCCCACCTGGAGCACTGCCTTCAGCTCTGGGGTCCTCAGCACAAAAAGGACATGGACCTGTTGGAGCGAGTCCAGAGGAGGCCACGGAGATGATCCGAGGGCTGGAGCACCTCTGCTGTGAGGACAGGCTGGGAGAGTTGGGGCTGTTCAGCCTGGAGAAGAGAAGGCTCCGGGCAGACCTTAGAGCAGCCTTCCCGTACCTAAAGGGGCCGACAAGAAAGCTGGGGAGGGACTTTTTAGCAGGGCCTGTAGCCTCAGGGCAAGGGGGAATGGCTTTGAACTGGCAGAGGGAATATTCAGACTGGATATAAGGAAGAAATCCTTCCCGGTGAGGGTGGTGAGGCAGTGGCAGAGGTTGCCCAGAGAAGCTGTGGCTGCCCCATCCCTGGGAGTGTTGAAGGCCAGGTTGGATGGGGCTGTGAGCAACCTGGTCTGGTGGGAGGTGTCCCTGCCCAGGGCAGGGGGTTGGACCAGATGAGCTTTGAAGGTCCCTTCCAACCCAAACCATTCTATTAATCTATATCTACTTGCACCTTCTATTGGTTGTGAAATACTGGATTAGAAAGGTATTAGAACAGCCCAAAGAGCTGTTCCTGGGGTCTAAAAGGTTGAGCTTACCAAGGGCCCAAGTAACGCCTACTCCAAACTGGAAGACCCAAGAGCAGGCTGTTCTCAACCACTGAGGAGCACCAGCCTTCACGCTACATGCAATATTAATTACTGTAACGTCCTGTTGGGCTGAGCTGAATTTGCCTCGGGGAGATGATATGGCCTTAAACAGCTTTTCTGCCAGAGATGGAGGGATACGGGGGCTACAAAGAGATATAAACCAGCCATCTCCACTGCGCCTCAGAAAGATTAAGTGAGGGGAGTGATCCTGATTATAGACCTTTTATTTGAAGGCAGGGTAAACAACGCGGATTTACTCAGGTCAGGGGAATACTGAGCAGCTGATCACATGCTAAATATTTATGTCCAGCTGGGGGATTCCTCGGAATGACATTTTTTCCACGCATCTGTAATGAAGCTGGCAACAGACACTCTCCAGAGCTCATTAATGTAGTGGTAACTATGTCTATAAATCCAGACGTCGGGACTTGCCTGGGCAGAGGACAGGGCTGGATTTGCTTTGGCTGCAAATGAGATTTTTGACAGCGGGTCAGAAGATTTTCCAGGTCTGAACTGATGAGATTTTGTCCCTTGCTCTCTGACTACGCTTCCCTGACTGGTAACAATTTGCTTTCTAACCAGGGGCCAGAGAGGAGAGCTGCTGGCTTTGATTGCAAAGTCCAGTGGATAAAACAGATGATAAAGACTCAGGGCATTCCTTCTCTCTTTCCAGCTCAGTCTCCGATACCAGTCAGTGATGCAGTATTTCTCTTTCCCCTGGGAATGTCCCCTCCACCAACCTGGGGTGGTGGTGACCTCCTAAAGAAGCACTGACGGTGCCTTGGTCAGCATCCAGCCACCCCCCTTAGACACAGATGGGAATGTGATCAGCACACAGCATATTATATGAAACACCTTTCTATAGGGTTTTCTTACAATTTCACACCTTTCCTGGTTGCTGCGGGGTTTTGATCTCAGCTCACTCCCTCCTGGTGGGGGGACAATAGGTCTTGGCTTGTTTTTGGTTTCGGTGTTGACACATGGGTGTGTTTAAACCTGGCTATGTTATAATCAGTTGTAATAACAGCATAGCACCTCAAGAACTGGTCTGTCCAGGGATGACCAGCTCTTTCAAGAGGCCTCAGCCTATCTGCTGAGACGCTGGCAGAGGTCAGAGGATGTTTTTGTCTTAGCAGAGGTGGATTTGGAAGAGAATTGGTAGAAGGGTTTGCCCAGGGAGGTTGTACGAGCTCCGTCCTTGAAAGTTTTCAAGCCACAACTGGATAAATCCCTGAGTCCAGACCCCAGAGCTGACCCTGCTGTGAGCAGGAGGTTGCACTGGAGACCTCCTGAGGTCCCTTCCAGCCTACATTGACGGCGATCCTATGGGACAGCCGTTTGAGTTTGCAAGGAGAGCCTGCTAAACAACGGAGAGCGCATCTCTTCTGCCCCATATGGGGTAGATCCCCCAGTAGAGACCATCCATCCAGTGGGGACCAAGGGGTAACCTGCAGGCATAACTTGGGGCTGAAATGCCCCCAAATACATACACGCCCCCAAATACATACGCATCCCCATGCTGGTATTCTCATTTTTCAACCTTTGTTCTAGTCTTATTAGTCACACTGACTCAACACACTCCACACCAATGCAGATGCATTTTTTTTTCTCCTTTGAAAGGACTTTCTTCTATAGGAGGTTTAATTCTCCTCCCCCTCCGTGCCTGTTACCCATCCTGTATATACCCCTATAATTGCAGAGATATTACAGGGAAATGTTTCTTTCACGAAGATCAGCGGGGTCAAAATGGAAATGCAGGAATCTCAGCATGAAATTTATTTGTCCTCCAGCTGATACACAGGGAAAGTGTCAGAATAGGTGATTGATGGGCTGACCGTTGCCCATCCATGTACAGTCATCAGTGACAGCCAACCCAGCCTGGGGACAACTCTTTGTGTGCAGACCAGTCCCCAAACCCACTGCTAAATAAGTACACATGCAAGTAACAAAAGGAAATACCTATGTGTGCAGATGAGAAAGCATAAGAAATATTTACTCTCTCAGCTGTCAATCTTTAACCAATTTATTCCACAAAAAATGGAGCGAGTGACGAAAATGAAGTGAGTAATAAGACGGGAATGGAGCTACCCTACTGGGAATTCATTCGAACAGATGGATCTCCCACTGTATAAATATTTGATTGTGTTTCTTGCAGGGAATGATGAGGGAAGAAACAGGAAGAGCCAGCAGATCAATACCTGGCTCCGAGCCTGGCCTCACCAGCAGAGTTTTGGGTTTTTTTGGTCATGGGTCGCTTTACACAACACCAGGCCTGCTGGCAACAGATGGAGTATGGCTGTGTCAAAAGGGGAAAAGGATCTTTGCGTAGGAGTTAGCAGGGCTCATTGGAAGAGCTTTAAACTAGATTTGATGGGGGAAAGGGATAAAACCAGGCTCACTAGAGAAACTCACAGTTTCTTCCAGAGAAAGTGGCTGCTCGTGACTTGGACGGGCACGCTC
>NW_009630300.1:0-1194 GCF_000690535.1 Cariama cristata
CCCACTCGTCCTGAGCTGGTGTTTCCCAGAGCCCTGCACCGAGGTTTTCTCACAGCCGTGTCCAAGAGGTTACCAGAAAGCCGACCAGCCTGACCAAACTCCAGGCACTTTCCCATCAGTGTCTTCTGAGACCAAGCATAATTTAAAAAAAAAAAAAGAAAACACACAAAAAAACCCCAAAACCAAAACCCCCAAACCCCACAACACTACTGTCACTTCCACCAAGCTCCAGTCTGGTGGGTAAATCTGGGAACGGGGCGCTGGGGGCTCTGTTCCCATCCCTGCTTGGGGAGACCTGGAGATACTCCCAGACCTGGCTAACCCCATCCCGAGTGCAGCACCGTGCTTTGGAGCTGGTGCTGATGGGCAGCCCCAAGGTGCAGGGATGTCTGAAAATAAATGCTACATAGATGCCAAGCGAGCCCCCCCCCAGTGATTGCTAACCATGAGAACGACGCCTTGTTAAATGAGACACTGTTTTTCCAGCCAGGCAGTGGGAGAAGTGGTGGCTGGAAGGGAAAACTGGGTTGAAATCTGGTCCTGGATGTGCCACCAACCTGGTATTTTACTGACGCCAAACCCAGGGCCTCTTTCCTCCTTACCCTCTGTCTCTGCGGGCAGGGAGCTCTTGGGGTTTTCTCTCCCAGTGCGTGCGCTCCTACAGGGAGGTGGATTTGGGTTTGGGCCTGGGCTGCAATATAATGCCATAATCAGGGGCTGCTGCATTTTTGGGCAGGGACCTTGTCCAACTTGCATTTTTCCTGCTGTCACGTGCTCCATTCATCTCTGGCACTGGATAAACAATACCGTAATACCAGGCAGGACAAAGCAGGGAAGCTGCTTCCTCAGGCAAGCCCCAGCATTTGCCTTCTCTTGATTTTAGGCTATGCGTTCCCCTGGTCAGCCTTTGAACCACGGCCCCAGGCTAGAAATGCTCGGGAAGGCTGTGGGGTTTGGTTTTGCACAGCACTGCCCGTGTCTGGGGAGAGACCTGTGCTGCCAAAGAAGCCTCCCATAATAAAAGAAAAAAAAAGCAGTTAGACCGTACAAACACAGGAACCGAATCCCACACTCCCCACTTCCCGCTATTGCTGTGGAGCCCAGCCTTCCAGTCTCAACTGGCTTTTTTTTTTGGGCACCCTTTGTCTCCAACCCGATGGCACAGCAACGGCGGCTCGAGAGGCAGCTGAAAAG
>NW_009630301.1:0-5044 GCF_000690535.1 Cariama cristata
CAAATTAAAATGTCTGAAGGGAAAAAGAAAATCAAATGTATACTATGCATTTCATCAGCAAAACCATCTTACTTAGTGAAACCAACCAACGAGAATGCCTGTGACTTGCCTGTAAATGCTGTGGAAGAATATGATGCCTGAGCCGCCGCGGAGGAGCTCTTTGCGTGCAATGCAGAAGGCTGTGCCAGGCAACAGCCTGGGGAATTTCAGGTACTTGTAAGTCAGCGTGCATATTCTTGAAAGTCAGTAAGCCTTTTAGGAACTTCACTGCGTATCTGTTCATCACTATAGATGCCCTAGATCCATACAAGGAACTGAAGAAATGTGTTTTCCCCCTCGACCTATCTAGTCTTAGAGCATCCAGAAGCATTTGATTTCTACTGCAGTACGCCCTCAGCTGAGAGTGACTTCTGAAATATTTTTAAATGTTTTCTGCTCACCAGAGTACCGACTAATAGACCAGGAGAGGGGATGCATTTTCAGGTTATTAGCATTCAGGCCTTGATTGTGAAACGCAGGGCACACAAGAAGAATACATGGCTCTAGGCTGTAACAGTATATAGATCAAAACTGCAGTTTCTTAGCTTAGGAGGTTACTTTGAATGTTTTCTTAGTTTAGAAGGGCTCACATGCTGTAGCTTATACTCCGCTACAGGTACCACTAGTTCTAACCATTCTTCCTTGGAAAATGTTAACACTTTCCAGAACTACTGTAATTTTATATTACCAAATCTCTACACAGTTTTATGACATCCTAGTAATGCTAACAGAAAATTAATTCAATTAAATCGATTCATTTTTCTTCTCTGTGATTTACCAAAAAAATTCTATAAATACTGGCTGCATTACTTTTTCTTGATGCTGTAAGAGTTTGCTATTTTATTACTATTATTTTGTTAAATAACACTTGTGTACATTAATATTATCAGCAGCAGATAATCAGTCTACAGAACCTCAGCAAACAGGGGCTCTGCCTCTTCAGGGTAAGTTCTGAATCTTAAGTGAACACATCTTCCCTCTGCGGTTCCCCCCTCCCCTCCAGACTTCGCCACCTGGCAAGAAAAAGCTGTTCCAAACTGGTACTTTTTGACTGCTGCAGCATTTATCAAGACACATGCTGGCCACTGCAGGAGCACCATCAAGGACCGGGTGCTTCAGCACCTCGTTACACCATCTGCTAGTCACCACCAATGTTCTTTATGCTTCACTGTTTCTTCCAGACTTCACGCTCCCTAGAACACCTCATTTATCCCCAAGAGGACCATGTCCCAGGGGTGGTTTTGCATAGCGTTATGCTTTAGCTCTCAGTCCTCGGAAATATGTTCCTGTAGGAAAGGCCACACAACGTCTTGTGGAAGGTCCAGCCATTCTCCGAGTAGTGAGGAGTAAATGCTTAGGAGCAGAAGCACACAGTGACTCTTTGCCTCATGCACCCTCTACCAGGTTTGGGGAAGGAACACGGTTTGAACCTCAACCCCGTGTTTAGCAGTCCTTGAGGTACTGCTCCTCTATCGATTTGTGTTACACTTTCCTATATTAATTTGTATTTTTGACCTCCGCAGCACAGTGGTGGCAATGCACAATTAAATTGTGCAGTGTGTGGAAAAAGTATGTCCTTCTCTTCAATCCCGCTGCCTAGAAATTTCACCCAGTGCCTGTTAGTTGTACTGGCAAACATGAAATAATCTTTCCTATTCATCTTCATACCATTCATCATTTTACATGTCATTACCACAGTCCTCCTCCCTCTCCTCCTTTCAAAACTCCCCTGTTATCTCCTCAAACAAAAGTCATCTCATACCTTTGCTCATCCCTTATTCTGTAACCTTTTTATAACCTTGTGATCTGAAATGCAGTGTTCAAGATGCAGAAGAGCAGTGAAAATTCATACACTGACAGTATCTTCCATTTTATTCTTAATTTCTATCTTGCCAGTTCCCAGCATTGCTTCACTTTCCCCACCCCCCTTTTTTTAATACCCATGAGGATAAAGGAGATGCTATGAGAGAGCGCTAAGAGGCCACTGTGTATGTGGTATTGGGATAATTTTCTTTCTCCTGTACACATTACTTGATATTTATCAAAATTGAATTCCTCTGCTGTTCTATTTACTCAGTTACCCAGTGTCATCAAACTCAGTAGCCCTTTCTAGTCAGATTCACTTTTGATTTTGATGAAAAATGATACATAACTTCTACAAATTACATAGTCTTCTTACTCATTGTTTTCCTCAGATCACTTAGGAACGTGTGGAAAAAGACAGGCCACAAACTCTCATGTCACTAGTAAAGAAGCTACTTTCTCCATTTTTCCTAGCTTTTACCTCATCGGTAATCCATAAGCAAACTTTTCCTCTTACTTTATAGCTTAATAGTTTAAGAACCTTTGGCAAGGGCCTTTCTTAAAAATGTAAGTGCATGATGATGATCAAATCAACCACATGCAATTGCTTTTTGACTCCTTCAGAAATCTCTCGCAAGATCTAGAGAACTGACCTTCCTTCCAATGAGCAGCGCTGCCTCCCTCCAAATACACCATCTGTATCTACTGACCGATTCTTTCTAGCACCCACAGCTTCCATCACCCTGCCTGGTGATGCTTCTTCTCTTCTCCTGGGGGAGATCAGTTAAACCAGTGTCCTGGCCACCTAGCTGGAATCACTGCTAGTAGCTAAGTAATGTCACGTCCCAGTTCCCTTAAAATCTTCTGTTCCGGTTCCGTCAGTCACTCCAACACTTCAACTCCAATGACATTTCCAGTTCCTCCAACATACACCCACCCCAAGAAAAGGCTCTGCTCTGCAGAGAATCTTCAGCAGTGAATAGAAATGCAGCATCTTTTCTGTTACAGCCTTATTCCTCCTTCATCACTTCGTTTTACACTTTTGCCAAAGCTGTTAAGACAGTAGGTGATCAGATTTTAATTCTAATGCATATGAACATTTTCGTACGCCTTCAGGAAGTTTCTCATTGAGATCATTCTAGTTGCCCCACAGTAGTTCTACATTTAATTTCACATATTGCCTTTTCTATTTTCTTTGTTCAGACACAACTTTTGTTTCCTAGGAAGAGGGCTTTTAATGTTAAATAGCCTCTCCAGCTCTGTTAAAGTACACTGTCATTTCTGAGATTTACTGTTTTCGATGCGCCCTGCCCCTGGGCTGAGCTTCTAATACTCTGTCTTGAAGCAATCTCCACAGTACAACCACTTAAACACTTTTCTTTTGACAAACCTCCTTGCTTTTCACAGCTCCCCTTTCCAAAGTTAAACGTTACTATTGCATATTTTGACTTTTTAAATTTCTACAAGGATGCTAAATTTGAATACCTTATGGCTACCCTTACAGAGCAGCTCTTCAATAGAAAGATCTGGAAACATGTAAGGTTTTGATCCAATCCCAAACAAATTTTCTTCTTTCCGTCCTTCAGTTTCTCCAAGATGAGTACTGTATGTAAGACTTAGTTCTTGTGCTTGCATTGTGTTTTACGATGACAACTACGCAGTGTGCACCAGACAATGGATCCTTCCATTAATGCTGTGTTGCGGTGAGGCCAGAGACAGAGAAGCCAAGACAAAGCATTCTGAAGGACTAGCCAAGATCCTGGTCAGAGGTTGACTTGAAGATACCAGGAGACACGTTATTCCAACACACAATGTAAGATTACAGTCAGGAGCTCAGGAAGAGAGAGCAGGAATACAGCCTCTCCAACAGGAAAAGAATAGACTAGGACTGGATCATAGCGCCTGGAACACAGCTGAAATTAAATGGCAAATTAATGGGAAAAAGAAAACGGCCTGGTATTGCCTCACCTCCCAGATATGCAAAGGCAACCACAAAAAACGTGCAGGGGCCAGTTCTGACCCAGGCTCACACAGCTCCCTGCTGTGAGGGAGATTGTTTGCTTCCAACTATGGAGCTGGGAGCTCGCACAAAGTCTAACAGAAACAGCTTAAACGGAGGGGGGAAATATCACCGAGCACTACGCGAAGAGAGATTTCTGAGCAGACTTCTATAGCTGGGTAAGAAACCAACATGTGTGAAATCCAGACATAGTTCTGAGCTCAAATTTCCTACATTTGTATTGTATTTACATTGTTTAGACACACATTTATTTTCTCAGGGTGTTCAGGCTTGCACAGAATGAATTATTCAGAAGGAACAAGCTTAACAGAGCAGACTTAAAAACCTGTAACTATCTAGCTTCACAATGAAGTAAAATTTGCAATGCTAGATTTAGAATGTGAACCTACACCGCCATCTGCAGAAAGCAGATTGGCAAATTAATTGGCTACCAGTATAGCAATAATTAGAAGTGCCAAAATGCAAATAGTGGTATGCAAGTATGGTATACAATCAGGTGGAAACGAGAAAGGGATATATAAGCCATGATACCATTATCACAGCTGACAGATTCTGCACAACGTATGCTGTATCTCAGGAAAGGAATGCATTTTATACTTTATTGCTTGAATGTTGTTCTTTTTACTCCTTTTAGGCAGAAAACTGATCCCCTTCTGTTTCTGCCACATCCTCTCAACACCATTTTGCAGCCTGGAGGTACTGTGATTGTATCATGCACGTGCTCCACCACAGGAGCTCGCTCCAAACCCTCTCTCCTGTCTGAGGTGCTGGGCCTCAGGAGTGCAGCAGAACTGTTACTTAAATACCACCACAGGAAGGGAAAGAAAGGAAAAAAAGGTCCCTGAGGCAGTAAAAACTTGCATGCCTGACTTTGTTATGACCTGCCTCCCCTCTCAGGTCAGAAAGTGGGTGCGGCCCGCTGCTGTGAGCCACCCGTGTCCCCACCTCCGTGTTTCAGAGCAGCTGTCTCCCTTTCCCCTGTGAGACGTACGTGCCCTAGCGACAGGAGAGATTAATGGTTTGTGAAGCAATCTGATGAAGAATAAACCCGTTCTCTGAGTATTTCTTTTAAAACAAAGACCTAACTTCCTCACATGATTTCGAAGACACGCTGTGTTTCCTCAGGAAACACCTTTCAAGAGAAGGGTTGAGCAGCCTACGCCGCTTCTCCCCCCAACTGCC
>NW_009630302.1:0-1103 GCF_000690535.1 Cariama cristata
AGCCCGCGGGAAGCGAAGGAGCTCCCGCAGACGTCTCTGCAAAGGCGTTTTCGTCCTCCGGCGTCCGGCAGCGCCCAGAGCTGCCCGGTGTCAGGAGGGCGATGGGACCCCCGAAGCCTCCCGCAGGCGTGCGGGTCTCCTCCCCTCGCCTTCAGAGCAGGAAAGTTGTATAAAAGTTTATTATCAGGAAACGCACAGTGCCCCAAGGTTGCACCGAGGAAAGCTTGGTTTAAATTATGCTTTCAATAGTAACAGGACCTGAGAAGATGCTATATTTTTCACTTAAATAAAGTGCCATTTCAAATTAGGAATTGCAGTAGAGTTTGGGGTTTTTTAATCCTTTCCTGGTAAAATATCGTTTGCATAGGTATTTCGCCAACTCTGCTCCAGTCTTTCAAAAGCCTCCTGCTTCCTTTCTGCCTCAAACATTGCACCTCTGAAAGGGTGCAGCACACCAAGGAATCCCAGTAAGTGAGGTGGTGAGCTTTATAATCTTGATGAAAAAATGGCCATACTCGGTATTTGCCCCACTGTGGCTTTATGGACCCGACACCTCTTAGTTAACCAAACACTGACAGGGTGGAGATGAAGATTTGACAAGAAAATTGGGTAGTGCCTGCATGGAGAAGGGGGGAACTTTCCCAGCTTTCCATGCCTGTGGTTTCAGGGCATTGGATCAGCAATAGGAGTTGGGAAAAATATGAGGTAACATAAGAGGAAGAGCTGGATTTTAGGCCTGGATGGGAAACCCGACAGACCTGGGCACCTTAGGGGACCTGGGGTTTTACCTTAGCTTTAGCTAACAGGTTTCGTTACTCTGGAGTACCACATGGGTTTGGAGCTACTTCAGAAGACTCCGGACTGAAAGGCAGCATGCGGGGTGGGGAGCTCGCCCCCGTCACCCGCAGCTCCTCTCCGCCTCGGGCCGCACTGCTGCTCACTTAACTCCGCCTTTTATCCATTTTCTGTCTCCTAACTGTTTAGGGGAAAAGGTAGCAGAAAGTAGAAGCCGGGGCACGTACAGACGGAGGGCGTTGGAGGCGTCGGCGGGGGAGCTCGGGGGCAGCGGGGGGGTCCCGGCTGCCTCTTCCCGCCAGGTGCCA
>NW_009630303.1:0-9957 GCF_000690535.1 Cariama cristata
AGGAAAGGCCGAGGAGGATTATCTGCCCTGGGGAAAATTGTTCCGTGTCTAGACAAGTTCATAATATGAGGGGAGATGGGGAAAATTACTGAAGTAGCTATTCCCCTTGATTCCGTCTAATCTCCTAGCACCCGTACTGATTTAAAGTCCTGTGTGTCATAGCAACTGGTGACTGGAGCTGGAGCAAGAAAATTTTCAGCTACACAAAATGTGGCCCTGTCATTCAGGAAGAGAAGCACCGCAGAAATACGAATATTTCAACAAAGCTTTTTCCTGGGAAAGCTCTGAAGATGGGGGAAGAGTGACTTCATGTAAGGACCTGAGGAGGGGGGACCAGGTTGCGGTCCTTGCTCTGTCTGAATTAAGTCTCTCCTCAAAATCAGAACAGGAGCACAAAACTGAAATGCCAAATCTAAAAAAATAGGATGAAATTTCAAATCCTATCAAAGTTTCAGTAAGACGTTTTGATAACTTCTGTTTTTCTGAAACACCACTTGGCTTTAATTATATCTGAAGCAAATTTTATTTTGGAAATCTAGAGGGCTGCCACGGAATGGAATCATTGTCCTTGTGTTGGCTCTCATGGCAATTGATTGCATTTTTTCCTAACCAAGGTGAGAAGGCTCTGGTTTCTTATCAGGCTGCTATATTTATACATGTTCTATACCTGGTTTATTATTTTCTAGTTATAAAAACTGATGTAAATAAGGCTTGATTGCCTGACAGTTGCTTACACGCAGATGGGATACACTTTCCCTAATTTTTAACAAATATTGTAGTATATGTATAAAACACGTAAGTTTCACTTTACTGTTTGGGTCTAAGGCCCTGAGAGATACAAGCATTGCCGAATGTTGCAGGCTCTTGTCTCAGTTTGCACTAATTTTACAGTGACTGATAAGCACTGAATTGTATTTCTTAGAAAAATCTGAACTTCCCAGAAATGTCTGAGGTATTACAGTGGCAAAACAACTCAGTTTTGCAGACTTGTGATGATTTTGAACTTGATGACAAACACAGATGCAAACGTGTAACGCAAGGTCTAATATAGGCTCTCTTTAGTTTAGTTAATTCATTGCTGGGGTTCTCTCTCCTGTAGCTGTTCATAGATAGGAGACTTGTTAGTACTTTGCACTATTAATACATGTACTTGTTAATTTCTTCCAAGACTAGAGGCTTGAAAAAATTCCTGGGGACCCATCACAATGACTCCTCATAGGACTGTGAGGAAGTTGCTTCTCTGTGCCTTACAGTGGGCTTAGCTGTAAAATGGGAATCATGATATTTGTCTATGAGAGAGGTCAAGGCTTATAGGTGAAAAATGTGACTGTAAATTCAAACCTTTAGGAACAGATGAATTGGCCTTATGCTGTCTAGGGAAATAGAATGAAAACCCCACCCTTTTGTGGTGACTGATCCTGTTTCTCTGAAGCCTTTTGGAATAGAACTGAAGTATTTCACATGTACAGAAATCTACACAAAGGCTATCCAAGCTTGTAAAGTGTCAGATGGGCCAAGCTGACTAAATATGTGCAAGATTCCAGAAACACTTTGGAAAATTCTTATTTTCCTTCCACTGGCAACACTGAAATTTTTGTATCCCTGCATAAAAATGTTTATCATGCATTAAATAATTACTGTATGGTGTTTATAAAAATTATTTCCTTCCTCTCACTACTCCCAAAAGAAAGATTAACTTGTCTATACACACTATTATTTACCATTGAAGCATTCAGCTTACACACTATGAACATCCTCTAATTGAAATACCATGTAAGAACGTATGTGATCACAATCAAATTATTTGGCTAACAGTAATTTCTATAGTAGTAGATTAAATAGACTCTTCTTGTTTCCACAGGATTTTTGTGATGAGAACAAGGGTGATGATGATGGTTTTCAGCTAAAAGTACGATTATTTTTGTAACCTACCAAGCTGCTTTCAGGCAGAATTATTACATTCTTGCTTATAGACGAGCAAAAAAATTATCAGGAGACTTTCAACAGAATATATCCACCCTTTTTAAGTCACACTGGTGCCAAGTATTAGAAACCATAGCCACAAGGAAGAACGCTTCTACTGCTCCTACCAAAACATAAATGCGCATGTGCCTATCTTAACAGTAATTTAGCTGCATATGCTATAACTTGCCTTTTTTTGTGACTCTCACTGAGTCCCAAAACTTTGAAGAATAGATTTTAAAGTTATGATTACTTACCTAGATTTTTCAGTACCTTATTATTGGCACGCAGTGTCAAGGACACAGGAAATACTGTGCTTTAGCAGCGTCTCTGTACTTATTTTACCTGGGCATGGTTGGCAAACTGCAAAAGGGAAGGAACAAATATAGCTCTTTTAAAATATATTCCCCATCTCTCGTGTGTCTTGATGTTGGTCTTCCTTCTGGAATATTTAGCTCTGATTTTCAGAGTGCAGAGAAATGCTTTTGCGTGATTTAAAGGTTACAGGTTCTTTAAAACTCTGACATGTTTTCACAAATACTTTAGGAAAGATGTGAGTTTTGATGCTGCTGCTGCTGCACTCAATTAGGAGGCTTAGAAAAATAAGAACAAGTGTTAGGATGAAGGTTCCCGAGTTCTATTTCCCACTTGGTCATCATCCGGCCATGCAAATACTTCCATAACACAAATAAACCGGCATGCCTTTGGGCTGGGTATTACAACCACTTCACAGGTGGGAGAACTGAAGCTCAGGAAAGGATATGGGTTCACAGGGATATGGGTGAGGAAAGAGTCGGCATCTGAAACAGGATGTGGCTCCACCATAAGCAAAGTTTTAACCACCCGTATGTCAGCTGTTTCTTTACGTCCAGGCAAATTACTTCATCAGTCTCTACTTTCTTACCTGAATGTGGAAAGAAAAATAGAAGTGATTGAAAGATAATAACACTCAGTTGTTTAATATGAAAGTCTTCCTTTGTTTATTATCCCTTTTATTTGTTGACTATATGAAGATGCCTGAGGAAGACACCGTGGTAAGCTGTAAGTTAACACATTATGTAATGCAAAGTTCAAGTGCAGTAAGTTTCAGTACAGTCCGTGTATTTTTCATATGTGGCTCTGTCCTCAAGTTTCAAAGAAATACACATGCAAGCCAAATTTAAAGAAATTTTTTTTGGAACTTTCACACCGAGAAACTTATTCAACCTTTTCAGCAGCTTAGAAAGCCATGCTTTTGAAAGTTTTTATGTAGGTTCCAGTTGCATTGACATTATTAAAGTTGTTAATCATTGCTTTTCCTTCTGGTCTGAATTAGAACGCTGCCCTCTCAGACCCCACAGATTACTAACTGCTGAGGTAGAAGGTGACTCTTTTGAACATTTATCCTATTTATTTATTTTTCTTTCTGCTGTCTCTCTAATGTCTCAAAAATCTTTTTTAGTATACTGTCTCTGCAGGTCCACCCAGTTTGTCCATGACCTGTAAAAGATGAAGCAGGAACACTGTAGTGAGAAACTTGTTTCTGGTCTGTCAGTCTGCTTCTTGTGAATTTAGCTATGTATTGAATATGTATATGCCAGTTTAGTAGCTCCATGAAAGATTTGATATCTTAAGTATCCTAGGAGAGCTGTTATATCCTGTCCCTGCTTCATTTTGGTAGTGCTGCATGTGTAATTTCATAAATAAACATTTGTTCACAGAATGTAAATTTGGCTGAATCATTCTGCATATGTGAATCATTTATTCTTGAACAGAGTAATGTTCCGTATTCAGTAACTTAAATATTATATAACCACTTCAAAACTTGTCCATTTGAAGGAAAAAAGAAAACACAATTTTCTCCTGGCCTCTTTCCTTCATTTCCGTAGAAACCTTTTCAATTGTGTTTCTGCTTTGAAACACAAAAACATTAGCTCCATTTTATTCAACAGAGCTTTAGCTTGTGTTTATCAAAGGCATAGTGGAAAAAAATAACCTTTTACTGCCTTTTGCTTTTGTTATTGTTTAGAGCTAACACTGCTCTGAAAGAAGGACTCAAGTTATGTTGTGTCACATGCAGCATCAAAGCTATTTACTAAATTTTTAACATTTACAATACAGGAGCAAACCCACTGCTAGAGACTTAGCGAGTGTCACTGAGTCACACTAGGCATATTGGTTTGTGTGCCCAGCCTCTCTGGTACTGTCACCAATATATGAGAAAGTAAATACTTCACGTTATTTGCATAGTATGGGCTGTGTTTGCACACTCTGTGAATGATTATGTTTAATTGTGAGCCACTGAACACAGTAAGCAGGGAGCTTCATGGAGACACTAGAGTCCATTTTGCAAAACTAACCGCGGTGACTAACTGCTGTTTGCAGATGTACACATTTGTAATTGTACATGTGCACACATGAGGTTTTTATATTAGGACAATAACAATCAGACAAAAACCTGCAGTCCTAGATTGTGGAGGGCCTTGTCTGACAGGAACAGTTGGTAGTTCACTAGCACATGCATGATTCGCTCATGCAAGCAACAGTGACATCTGAAGTTGGTTTATAGGGTAACAGGTGGAGAGATTTAGGTATCTGAGTGTTTAAATATACATTTCCCCATTATTTCTTCATACTTCTTGGAAGTAGTACTTTGACTATGTAACAAAAAGCTTGCTGATGAAGGATGAGCTTTCCTGTGCTTCCTACCTAGTTTGCCATCAGTATGCTCTTATAGAGTATGAAAAACTTGCTAAGTTCAAGATGGGGCATGGCTGTTCCCTTCTGGATCTCTGCGAGTACTCCCCTAGGCATGTACAAGGCCTCATGCTTTCATCTCTTCTTGAGTTTTCTCACTGAACAGCAACCTGTCAATCAGTTGGGCTTACCCAGCAGGCTCTCACATGTTTCTGGTAACTGTTGTACTTCTCTTGGACTAGCAAATTTGTGACTGAGTGGGAATAAAAAGGCCAGTCTGTTTAAGCTGAACTGCTGTTTAATTCTAACAACAGGGGCAAAGCATAACATTAGAGAAACAGGATATTAAAATTACCCCAGGTCTGTACATAGTTCACCTTTCCAAAGGCCTGACTTTCCTCTTCCCAGGATTCCTAATAGGTCAACCTTTCCGGAATTTCTCATATAGAAGAGTCTGGTTTCTCAGTCTTGAGACATAATCTCTCTCTCACATGTACTTCTTGAAAAATTCTTGAATCCTTGGATTCCTGTTCTCCCTGCAAGGACTGCTTATCTCTTGGGGAAAAAAACTGCTAGTTTGTCTGTTATGGGTTCTGTTAAAAAAAAAAGAAAGAAAAAAAGGTCTTGCCTTATGTCTCAGGTGTATGGTGAAGACTGTTAACCTAGTCCCACCTTCATTTTCTAAACTGACTGTCCTGCTGTTATATTAGTTCAGTATCTATACAGTAATCAACACAGTAAGTCAGTACATAGGATTTCGGCATTATCATGGGCAGCTCCAAATCCATTACAGAGGAGAGAGTTGTTCTTTGCTTTGACTCAAAAAAGGTAAATGAAGAAAGCAAAATGAGATATTATTGGAGTTCACTCTCAAAAATAAATCAAAGTGAGGAAGGTGTAAACACTTACTTAGAAACAGTTTGCAATTGCCTAGTCTCTGATCTGCCTCCCTAATATCTTTCAGGCTCAGCGTGGGATTTAAAGTATCTAGGTGATTAAAGATCAAGCCTGTTTGAGACTTAAAGGGATTTTGTGCATTTAAGTGCTCTCTGGACACTTTGGGCTATCCTAGTTTTTTCAGTCCCTAATGGTAGAAAACTGGAATGTAACAGCTCCTGTAAGCGAAAACTGTATGTCTGCTATGGTACTGCTGGGCTCAGAAAAGCACAGTAGGCCAGAGGCATGTCTAATGTGGCTGGGCTCAGTGATCCTGAAAATAGGATGTGGTTTGATCCAAAATGAGAGTTATTAGCTTAATTTTCCATCTGCAAAAGAGTTCCACTGTTCTGCTTACATTACTTCTCTGAGCCTTCCTCAGCCTGAACGCTTGGTACGGTTCTTTGGAAGGGGGTAATTCACCCTCTCCCTTCACAGGATATTTCTCTGCAAACTCTCAGGTCTCCGAGAGCCCCTCCTGTTCCCCCTTACTTTACCTTTGCAGACCTTGGCGCTCTGCTAACTATTCTCCCTGGCCAAAAAGTTCTGGATGTAGCTCCCAGCAGGGCCATTCAGCACTGTCGTTGAATTAGGCTAATGGCTGAATACAAAACATGCTGCTCGTGCTCCTTGTTACACAAGCTGTGCTTCCTGCCTCCCCACTGCTCAGCAGAGCTTGCAGTGCAGCTCCTATTTAATGAAAACACCTGACAAAAAAAAAAAAAAATTGTCTATTATCAACTTAGGACTTTAAAGATGGTTTTTAAGCCATTCAGCTGTCCCAGAGTCCAGCTTATTTGATCTTCTGCTGCTTCAGTAATATAGTTTCTGTTTCTGGAACCTGATCCAGTTTTGTGTGATCAACCTTAGGAGGCAGGAGTAGGTAAGGAATTGGAAAATGGTTTTTTTTCTTCCACTAATCAATTACCTATTATATTGTGATTTTCCAAAAATGGTGTAATCTCTGTTCCTGAAACAGTATGATATAATACTACAATGTGTATCACCATGTATATTGTTGTGCAAAGTAGTGCTGAGAGCAGTATCCTACTTCTGGAAATGTGGTCTGCCACCCAGCAGAAACTTGATGCTTTTCGAAGGCAAACATTTGAAAAAATATCTTTGTGTCATTGTAAGCAAGGTGGTTTATATGTCTTAAAAAATAGGAAGAAACTCATCAAAGGTAAAAGAAATCTCTGAGGTCTTTACAGTCTGAGAGGGCAGAGGTTCATGCCTAGTGCTATTCAGGGTGCCAAAGAACTGAAGGCCTTCTGCAAATGAGGCTGAGCACAATAATAAACCTTGAGCCCTCCACAGTAATCTGGAAGCAGTCTCAGGAAGGGAGCACTCCACCTGCTCAGCCCAGTGAAGGGACAAAGTTGCCACTAGCAGCTCTGTGTCAGGAAGGGAGAACAAAGTTGCAGTGAAGGTCAAGGATCGATCCAGAAGACAAAGTGAAGGTGCTGAGGCTAGGAGGGGCCATGTAGAGTGATTAGTGAGGGATGATAGTAGCAGAGAGAAAAATACCATGAGATTTTGAACCAAGCATATGAATGACATCAATAGGAACACTGCAGAGAAGGGGAGAGGGCTGTCTGCAAGATGCACAGCAATGAAATTGAGAACACCTGACTTTTACTGCTGGTTGTGTGACCATGGCAGAATCTTCTCTTTGTGTCTGAATTATTCAACTGTAATCTGGGATATTGTCTCATAGGGAGTATTTTGGTAATTGCTAGGTAAGATGTTAGAAAGAAATACTTTGTGAAACAATATCTTCAGCAAAATCCTCAGTGAATTTGAGAACTACGCTGGCAGACACATAGATACTATCCTTTCATTGACAATATATTTTTTCATGCAGAAGCAGTTGATTGTAGTTACTCTGTAGTGTTCTTTATCAATCTCAGTCTTTTTAAAGGTACTGCATACATTCACGGCTCAGATTCTGTTAAATAATTTCTGAACTTTACAGCATTCTTTCTCAAAGCTCATAGGTACAAGGAAAATCCTTAATATTTTCCATTGTGTCAGGTGGGGCAGACACTCTTTAAAAACCAAAGCTTTCACTATACCATTTCTCCTGCCAACATCTCTGAATGCTGAATGAGCTAAATTTCATATTTAGGAGCCAAAATAAATATTTCTGCCACTTACTGCTCAGTGTTGGTCTGATTCCACTCTCAGCTACAGTAAAGATGTTCCTGGAAAAAGAAATCATTGGTTGATGGTTGTCTTTCAGAACGTATTAGAAAGCTGGATGTATTCTGACCATCAGGCATACAGAATTTAAGTGAAAATAGATCAAGAAGGTGTTTATAGTGTGTGTATGTAGATGCCAACATGCTGGGGAGCATTTATTTCAGCTAATATGAGCTGTCTTACAATATAGACAATTAGTCCAGCTCCTTATGTAGGCTTTTTGTGTGGTCAGCAGAAGATCAGCAGTTCCAGAAGGCAATTATTGTCCTTACCTTTGACATCTGTGCTGGGACCTGGTGAATTTTGCTGACATGTTTGTCTGCCTTCATTGAAGCCTATACAATCAGTCAAGTCTAGAGGCCTAAGTGACTTAAATGACTACAATTATTTGATAAATCCAGCTGGTACTGTAAGTATATGTACATAGGCAGCACAGAAAACTTGGAAAGCGCAGAGAATGTGGAGTGGCGTGATGTGGTGTAGCATAGAGGATTTATTGTTATACACAGCGCACAGACAACTTCCTGTCAACTGCGGCTTATCCCAAATTTGTTCCATTTCTGCAGCCTAGACCCTTGCCTCCCAAAGCGGAGGATAACTCTTTAACCACACACGCACCCTCACACATCAGTGACAGTTGTTTCATCTGCTGTGTGATGCAGAAAATTTCTAAGTGTGTGTCCCTGGATATTACTAGTCATGCCCCAAACTCATGCTAAATTACTATTTGATCACACTGCATCTGTTTCAGAAAACATGTTCTCTGAATGTCACAAAGTTTTCCACAGACTGTTTTGGGTAGTCTGCTGAAATGCTGGCTGCTTTTGCAGATACAAACTCAGTTGCACTGGATTCTGAGGTAGAGAAAAACTTCCTTCTGAAATAAAACCAAACCAAACTGATGAAAAGTTTATCTACAAAATGTCACAGTCTGAATTTCTTGCATCTCTGACTTTCCTAGAACAGAAAAAAGTGCTCAATTCCACTCAAATTAGGTACGGTGGACTGTGGCCCTTAAGAACTTAGGTGGTGGCAAATGCTAAGTAGAACAGGCTGTATCTGGCAGGCAGAGTGATTGCGACCTAAACCCGGTTAAAAGTCTCTCTAGGCAATTTTCCTTGCAGATTTGTTTGATCTGCATTTATGCTGCAAGCCAAGGATTCTGCATAGTACTGAATATAAGTAAAGGCATATGTTGTACGCTGTGGAGGAAAGAAAAAGGAAAGGAAGAACAGGTGCAGAGAGGGGAAATGGACTGTTTAGGTCTCCCCACACCGCAGTCTCCAGCATTTTTACCCCACTATTTCTTGCACTGTATATTAGGTGATAAACCAAAACTCTCACTAAGAGAATAAGGTCCAAGCTATGCTCTAGCTAGTCCTAGCCATGTGAATATAGCCTGGTCCTCTAGATTCCTCTTCCACTGTATTTTGTACCCTCCCTTAAAATTTCTTCTGGACTGAACAAAAAGCAATTTATTAGACAATACCTGCTAGCTGAAAGAGAGGAGGAAAAACACTGAAGATGCAGACAGCATGTTGTTTTTTTTTTCACAGAACTGAGTGAAATGGCATTGAGTTATTGGGTATTTTTGTTCTCAGTAGAGATGAAACAATATAACAGGCTTAGTAATCCCAATTTCATGCTTCAAAATGGCATCAGATCATCTTTGAAATAATGTCAGGGACAGCCAGAGGTGCTAGCCCAAAGGGGGCGAAACAGTAGAGATTTGATAAGACTCGGTTTTAATTTATGTAAAATGGGCACTTCCAAAGAAGGCTCAGGAGTGAGATTTAAAGATAAAGGAAAAACAGTAACATTGGCCGAAGAAACCCAAAGTAAGACAAAGACAACAGTTTGAAGGAATGGCTAAGGACCCGCAGTGCTCACAGCATGCCAAGCAGAGAGTGAGGCACTGCTTTGTGTATAGAAAATACTCTTCTCGGTGGCTGATTGGGCAGCTGTCTGGTGAGTCTGTCCTCCAGATATAATCATCACCTCAGGGACAGCAACCTACAGTAACTCATTTATAATCATCAGCCATTTATACGTGAAGAGTCCAGGAGTTTGCTAAACAGTGGAGATTCAGTTGGAGCTCAGAAGAGCAACCCAGGGTGTGAGTTCATTCTCACTTACAGAATCATAGAATCAATTAGATTGGAAAAGGCCTTTAAGATCATC
>NW_009630304.1:0-960 GCF_000690535.1 Cariama cristata
CCATATAATAAATATGTGTACTGTATATATTATAATATATATAATGCTTATATAAAATTTTTCCCCCCTAGATTCCCCTATATTAAACCTCTTAATGTTCAGGGAGAAAAAGCACAATAGTGGGAATAAGGCAGCTAACTCCAAGCACAGCTCTATGTAGTCTCTTGTGATTAAAAGAAATACCTGAATTTCCTTTTCCTACTCTGCAGCAAGTAGTATTTTTAGCAGCGCTGCTAGACCCGTTGATATAAGCCCTGCATCCGAATTTCAAGACCTGCACAAAAACTTTGGGTGAGCAAGAGAATTGCAACGCGAGTAACTATAATTAGACTGTAACAGTGAAGAGTACAAAGTAACATTTATTTTTGTTAGCATAAAAGGTCAGTAAATGTAATCCTCTACTGGCTAGACCACCTATAAGCTATAAAAAAAATAGTTCAGATCTTACCAATTCCAGTGGAGAAACTATTTACCAAAAACAACAAAAAGGGAATTTTGACAGGTTCTGCTTTAATAGTCTTGAAGCTTATATGGCTTTTAAAAGCTAAAAAACTTCCCATACGGATTTATATTTTTAATTTCAGCCCTGAATGTTTATACTCAAATCTTTCCTGCTTTTGTACTAAAGCCAACTGGTAATATCACGGCACTGGTCATACAGACCAAAACTAGAGCATTAAAGTTGTCATTTTAGCACTTCCTTTGGGATGCCCCAACGGTCAGCTACTTTGCAGCCATTCATCGCTAAATCTTCTCCGCCGGATTGCACTCAAAAACTTGACGGTTTTCCCCCTGCCTTTTAATAACGCTTTTCCAAACGTTTCTTCGCGAGGCAGGAGAAGCATTTAGCATGTATTACTGCATGAGTAAATCTGACCGGCCTGGGTCAGACGCCTACCTCGTTGTACAGCTGAAAGTCGAGGATGCCCTGCGTGGGACGGGGCCGGGAGAGCCGTGGGG
>NW_009630305.1:0-5769 GCF_000690535.1 Cariama cristata
TGAGCCCAACCCCAAACTTCCCAAACTGTAGTTATTTATCCTATTTTCAATAGTTCCAGCCCACTACAATGACAAATGCAGCAAAATGCACTGTAATGAATGGGATATATCGGTAGAGAGGTCTGTTCACGCAACCGCGTTGAGCTACAAGCAAAGGCTGATGCTCACTCCCCTCCTGGGATTCCAGCAACTGGCACTCCTCAGCACTTCAGTCCAGTCTGCCGGAGATAGATGCCTTTTGTCAGCTAATTTGCCACCCTGCTTCTTTAGATAGCCAGGAATTTCTTCTTAATTGACAGAAAGCTTTGAATGTTGTCAACGTAGACTCTGCATGCTACACGCTACATGCAAGCAAGTTTGCAATCTTCATTATAGCGTATAATATCACTGCAGCTCATATTACGTGTACTTTTCAATATGGTATAAAGCTTATTTTTTTCCATTATGTATTTATTTAATTCAAATTTTCATTTAGTATCCTTCAGGGATATCATCTTTTTTTGTTTCTTCCTTTTCTAAATCAGATAGGATGAGATGAGATATTCTGCAAAACTGAAAAGCGCAAGGCTTTTGTACCAAATACATTTCAAATGTATCACATTAGCTAAAGGTTATAACTTTCAATAAGGTGTATAGGTTGTGTTTTGGAACAGAAACAATATAAATTGCCACGTTGCATCGTTTCTTTAACATAATACCATTTTACTATTAACATCAAATTAATATTTTGTAACTACTCCAAATATAGAGTGACCACAGCTTTTTCAAACCATTTCTTATTGATATCAGTGGATGGTGCATTAAGATTTTTGTGCACTATGATTTTGGTATATTTCTTTTGCTTAAAGAAGCAAAACCCCCCTCTCTTCTTTGTACAAAATTGCACCCCAGAGTCATGGAGTTTGTAATTTTGGACAAATTTGCAAAACAATTCTTAAATTAGAAGAAGAACCTTACTCAGCAATTTGTCCCATTGACTCAAATGGGAATATTTGTGGAGTAAGGTACTACTTAATATGTATAACGGTAAAAAAGCTGACTTGTTGTGAAGTGACAATAGGTTTGGGGTTGTTTGTAAATTTTATTCTGTTTTTCAGTCTCAAGGTGTGAGTATGGAAACTATGGATGGTAATAGCTGTAACGGCTGTGTTTCTATAATAGAGGTTGTTTATCCACGCTTTGAAAAAGTGAGTGCATCTCTCTGCACTGAAGAACCCCAGAAGTATTTCTTAAGCTTTAAACGGCTTTTGTTGATGTGTCCGCAATACCGCCGCAAGTTACGCAGTGAAATTCTGCTCTTTTAAACTCTTTTAATCACTCTTTATCCGAATTCCATGTTTATCTCTGGACATGCAGCATTTATTCATTAATGTCTCTAAGTATGTTAACCACCATATGTTCATTTATGTGAACATCCCGAGAGAGTTGGAAAAAAAAAAAAAAGAAAGGTTGCATAGTATTTCTGGAAAAGGCGCAGCCCCCCTAGAAAATCAGACTGGCTGTTCCAAAGGTCAGTTAACCTTTCAGTCAAGGAACAAAGCTGTGGCATACGCATTGGTTTCAGACCTTCTGCATACAAAGCTGTGTATAATGGGGATTATAGCACACAGTCCCAGGATTAGACCTAGCTATGTCTATTTTAAGGTGGCTATAGTTACTGTCTGGCAGCAAATGGGTTCAGGCTCTAGTCTTTCCATGAGCTGCAATTTTACTTAAAACACCTAAGGGTCTAAAGGCAATACAGGCTTTGTTGTTAGGAACAATGGTGGATGAACATGCTTTCCTGGAGGTATACTGGATTAGCTCCAGACACCTCCACGGTGTGGAGGAGAACCTCTTTTATTTTATTTGCAGTTAGTATTGATGGTTAAATATTTTGACTGCATGCACTGAGAAGCAAAAAAAAAAAAAAAACCAAACACCCAACCAAAAGCAAACAACAGAAAAAATCAAACAAAAGAACCCCCACAGTTTTGTTCTGTAACCCTTCAGTTTGGTGTTAGTAAAACCTGCTAGGGGTGTAGCTGAGGGTTTAACTGTTATTCTGAAGATCAAAAAATGAAAGTCTTCTGTTCAGAATGGTGGGAGCACTAGTGTGACTTCACCTCACATTTCCTTAGAGCTTTTATTAATGAAAAAAAAAGTGACGTGAGGTTAAGCTCCGCTATGGTATTTAGTTTATGTATACAAGTGTTCTGTGGATAAATCTAGCTCTAAGTTGCTAGGAATACATCCCTTTTCAGAAAGAGGTAATTTATGACTCCATCTATGAAGCTGTATTTGAAAGGAAAGATCAAATACAGGAAGAAACAAAGCGTTTTGTCTGGTTGTAGTCACTATTTAACTCCCTTCTCACATGGAGTTCTCCAGATTTCCTGTTGTTCGAGGATTCAAATACAATTTTTAAACATTTTTATTTATTGCAATTGGACTACATGCATTTTTCTCTTTTCAGCTACCGATATAGTGGGAAGTTAGAAATGCAAGAAATAATCTCTCTCACACATTATGAAACAATGGCACCTTTACATTTCTAAGGAAATAAAGTCTATTAGGAAAGGTACTCTTAAGGCACCGCAACTTTTTCCCAAGGTAAATATTTCAATGGATAAAATATCTTAATCTAGTAAAAAAAAGCACTTGAAACATAAAGAAGTATTTCATGTTTGCTTTAAACCAATGGGTTATATTTATGGAAAAAATGACACAGATTGCCAGCATTTCAAATACCATGCCTTGCAATGTATAGGGTCTAGTGACATTGTAGCATAACATCTGTAATTTGAAGTTTTCCTTTGGAATGTAATGTAGGAAAGACAATTTAGCTATGTCAACAATATCTTGCAAAGTGTTCCCATTTATAATTATTTATATTGTAAATAGCTTTCTGAAAGTAAATTTGAAGTTAATGTGCATAAGATGTATTTATTATGTGAAGATTTTTTTGGTTTAAAATATAGCTACCAATACCCAATTTTTGTGTGGTTTTCTACGTTTTTAAACTAAAGATTGTCCTATATAGGATACATTTGCAGGAATTAATTTTAATTAGTGAGACTATTTCTCAGAATTAGAGAGGGGACATGGTAAAAGTAATTTATTTTGATTCCTGCAAAACCTAAGTGCTCTCTGAATCTTGAATGAAGTTTATCAAAATATGAATGGATGCTGGTAATACACTGCTACCCCATTTAAGAAAGATGTCTGAATCTACTCAAATACTATTCTGTCAGGAAGAGCTGACTCACAGGGGCTTAATTAAGATTAAGGAAAATTATGAGGAAGAACTTCTGTACTGTGAGGGTGGCCGAGCCCTGGCACAGGCTGCCCAGAGGGGCTGTGGAGTCTCCTTCTCTGGAGATACTCAAAACCCACCTGGATGCGATCCTGTGTGAGTGCTGTAGGTGAGCCTGCTTTGGCGGGGGGGGTAGACTGGGTGATCTCAGAGGGCCCTGCCAACCCCCACCAGGCTGGGATTCTGTGCTGAATTGTCTACTTTGTGAATAGTCTGCCATGTTCCTCGAAGCCATCCGCCACCCCTGGGCCTCAGCTGAGTCACCTTGCTGGAGCATGATGCCCCTTAGGTGCTTAAAATACTATACTTAGACAAAGAGCGGTGTTATGACAAAGGAATAGGTCAGAAGTGATGCTAAACTGCCTTCAGACCTGAGAGCTGGCTATTGGGCTTGTGTGCTTTTACAGTTCAATTGACCCATAATAGCATGAGCCACTGTGCAGCAACTTAACCGATGCAAACCTTGCCTGGTCTGGGGTTTAGGTCCTTCTGAGCTCAAGGGTTCAGGGTCACAACTCTCACTTTCTAGACCAGTTTCTGAGCCATCAAACCCCCTCCTGTCAATTGCTCTCATTGAGGTTCTTCCCTGCAGGTGAACAAACGTGAGATCGATGGTGTCAGAGAGTAGTGGGAGCCCGATGCTATGGTTGGGTGAGAAAGCAGCTTTCTCAGAAGAGAAAGTGGTTGCTCACATATTTTTCCGCTCAGTAGACTCCGAGTAAAATACATAAGCAGAGGGAAAAGGGGTGAGACGCACAGGAGAGTCAGTTTTGAGTCTCAATAAATTAATTGCATAAAATGGAGATGCAATTGTGCCACTGGCCCTTCGCTCCTGCATGGACGTAGGCACTCAGTTCTTGGAGACACTTCTGCAATTAGGGAGTACTCTGCAACATTAAAATAGATGTTTAAACTGAGTTCATGATTTTAGCATTTCCTACGGTGCAGTCTAGGCAGTTCACCTCTCCTTGGCCTGAATTTGGCTCGAATTCTCCAAGCAGGCAGGAAATGATGTCATCTTTTCCTCAAATGATGCTGTTTAACTGTGCAAAACATGTGTGGGGCTTTTTTCTTTCTTTTTTTTTTTTTTTTTAAATGCATGGGTGAGGGGTTTATGAGATGCCCGTTATTGACCTACCTCTCTGCCTTTGAAGCCCATGCTGAAGAAGAGACACAGAGATCAAAAGGCACTCATGGGACCATATTGTCCTCCATAGAACAGCAGTAGTCCTAGTTTCTCCATGCTCAGCTTTGCAACAAAAGTGAGTATCATCCTCAATGGTGTGTGCTAAAAGTCCTACCGCGTCCATACCTGCTCTTCAGTCTCTCTTCTAGTGCATAAAGTGTACCCATTGCCCACTGGTCTCTGTTCGCTTTTGGCTCCTACCCTCATCGACAAATTGCTCTGCACTGAGGAAATCTGCTGTCATGGCCATTGTAATAAAAGTGTGCGATACCATCAGGAACTTCCTCTGTCCCCGTATGGCCGCCATCAGAGGGTTTGGCATCAGCAATTCCGTGTGATACAGCTTCTCCGACTGTCAGAAGGTCACAGATAGCCTGCTGCTATGCAGCCTGGCATGCCTGTGTGAATAAAAAGGGCAGCTGGGCCTCACCATCGTCAACCCTGCTCAACCCCACGGACATCCCTGCCCAACCCCACGGACATCACTGCCAACAGTCTGTCGGTGCCTTTCTCCACAGTCCTCTCCTTTTTGGCTCCCACAGGTATTATCCCTTCTCTCCCTTCTGCCCCAAGCCCTGGCCTGAGATCTAGCTTGCCCAGCAAGTGTCCTCTCTTGATCCTGAAACTGGTGTTTTCCTTTTCATGAGGAAAATGCCTATCTGGCAACAGTCTCCATCACTTACACTCCCTTTTCCCTTTCCTTTCTTTATACAGCCGGTGTAAATGCCATCCTGAGGACCTTGCAATCCTTTTCTCACAGGCATTAGTTCTGCTACAAGCAAGCTATTGGTTGAGGGAATGGAGGTGATGAACTTTTCAGAAAAGCTACAGACAAAAGATGATAGATGCCTTTAGCATACCAAATACACATACTACTTTAGCTGCATTGCAAAACGTCGTCAGTCTTGGTCTGCAAACAGAACACAAAGATGAAAACTGAAAACAGAGGACATATGCCTATACTGGAAAATAGTAACAAAAACTACTATATCTGATACACCTGAAAGGGAAACTTAAAAATTGGGTCTTTGTCTAAGCATGCATTAAATCACATGCAAATAATGAAATGTTCATTATTACTGTTCATCTCATCATTGTTATTCATTTGTTCATTATTATCTCGAGTTGTCATCAGCTTTGTCCTTTTTATCATGTCATCTATGTTTGTCACCTGTTATCTGTACTCTTTTTCATCTATAAATAAAAATATTCTATAATAGAAATAATATTAATATAAAAAATACAAAAATATAAAAAACCTGAGGCCTGGCAAATAAAATATAGAAAA
>NW_009630306.1:0-729 GCF_000690535.1 Cariama cristata
CACAGACCCTCTGCCGACCAAGGTGCCTCCGCAAGGGGCATCGTAAGCAGCTGGCCCGTGCCCAGGGATCTACCCTTTGCCGCTAGCATACCAAGTCTGTCTTTTTTTATGGGCAAGAGTTCGCTCCTCTGAGTCCCCCAGCTGCCCACTTGGACCTCCAAGAGGAAGGCAGGAGGCTGGTTATTGAGGAGGCTCTGTCGTGTCACCCTGTTCAGCGGTTTAGCGCACGTACGTGGAGTCACGGCTTTGCTGCGGATCTGCACGGCCTGGAGCTGCAGATCATGCACGCGTGTGTCGCAGATGGGACATGAGAGTCCAGGTCTGCAGGAGCGCCCTGTGGTGATGGCACAGGGAGAAGAAAGGCAGATTTGGTGCAGCCTGTGCCCACCCTTTGGGCACAAAACAGTTGCAGGTTAGTTATTGCACGGCATAGATGAGCAGAGAGCAAAAGCGGCAGACAGTGCAGACAGTGTCAAAACAACTAAAACCAAAACCTGAAAGCAGTGACAGGAGCTTTCATCGGAAACGGCCTTGACTTTTTATACCTTCAGGTAGTGCAGAGATCTCCCGCCTGATAACTGATCTCACACGATGGTTTTAGAGCACTTCCTCACGTATGGCTATATTGTACATCCTTGAACCTCAAGGCAAAATAGCTGCTCGTTATCAGTCTGAATTCAGAGGTCAGGAATATTCTTGCTTAGTAATTGTTACTGTGACTTTTAACAA
>NW_009630307.1:0-5297 GCF_000690535.1 Cariama cristata
ATATATATATAAAAGCAACTTATAGCCAAAAACACCTGTGATTTCTTTCATGACCTACAAACGGATGGATAACACAGAAGAGGTACAGGAGTCTACAGGCAAGACTTTCCTTTCTGTTGTTACTAATATTTAAAAACAAATCTAGCTTGAAAATGGGCACCCCATTTTTTCTTAAGAAAAAACGTGAGGGAGAGAGAGACTGCCAGAAAGAAAACACAGACAACCTATCCACAACTCTGTCTTGAACAAATGGGTTTATGGCAATAGAACCATTTTTAACGTCCAGAAGAGATGCTGCACATCTGAATGACACAAGTATGAGACCAATGATGACAGGCTAGTCTATGACTGTATCAGTACTGCATAAACACCACAACATTTCAGTTCTACTAGAGGTGAAATGACAACAATTTAATCCATCTCCCAAAGCCTCCTTTGGTAGGGAAAAAAACAACATAAAAACCACCAAAGGACAGTTTACACTTTTCCTACAGGAGAACAGATCCAATCAAGTCACTGACCTCACCATGCCATTGATAGTGCCCTCCATCTTCCCTCCCTTGTATCTCCGCACATTTTGAAGTTTATTCTAGTTTTCTTTCAATGCATCCTAAATAACATTGTTCCAGTTTCTTTTTAAAACCAATTCTAATTGGAGCGATTATAAAGGAAGTTTTCCCAGAACAAAAACATTTCTAAAAGTTTCTTTCTATCACTATATTTTTCTTTCAAATTCGGCTTATCAGCCTTCACTACCTCCCTCACAGTCTTGCGTCACTGTGGCAACTCACACACACTCAGAAAAGAAAAAGCAAAGTGCTTGGAATTCTCAATAGCTTTTTCAGGTAAGCTCCAGTTGCTACAATTAGACAATCTCTTTCCTAAATCACAAATACAACTATCAATAGAGATAAAAACAAAAACTAGCATCAAATACATAGAACAAACCAAACCTAAATGTTTGTTTCCTTCCCATTACCTCAAAACATGCCCTGATTTAACCCTCAGAACTTAAATGTAATGGTTGTTTCCATGGTTGTCTTTGTATATAAAATACCTGTGCAAAATAAACAACAAAATTAAATCATCTTATTTGCGTGTCACAAAACTAATAATGTATAAAAATAGAGAAAGTAATTATGTTTTCACTTTAAGCTAAAAAAAGGAATGTAGACATAATGTAGATTCTAAATCACAAAATAATTAACTTGACTCTTCAAATCAGCCTAATGTAATTTTAAGTACCTCAAAAAGACTGAAAACCTACAAAAATGTAAAACTCAACTTCACATTGCAGAGACCTTACTTTCTCTACTTGTTGAGTCGAACTTGTAACATCAAATCAAAAGAAAAGATGAACAACCAGTTCAGATGCTCAACTGTTTCACCCAGCTTCATTTTCTAATAAATTATAAATCTAGGCAACAAGTTCATAAAATAGTCCTAAAAGAGCCAAGGACTAGGACATGAAGCTTCTTAGTTCCCCTAAATATAGCAGCAGTCACTGATGGCTGTCACTAAGAGCACTGTAGCTTTTCCATGCTAGAATACCTCCTAAACCTTTTCCCCTCAAAAAATTTAGATTGTGCTATGAACATTCAGCCTTACATGAAATATAGCATGTAACATCCCAGATCTAGAAAAGCTTAAATACACATCCACCTACACCGCCTTCCAAAATCCCGACCTCAAAACCCCCACAAAACTAAACAGTAGCACCTCGAAACTGCAGCACTGAAAAGCAAAAAAAAAAAAAAATTATTTGCTGTTGTGCTCAACAGGAGTCTGTTCAGCAAACAGCTATTTATTAGCCTTTCCTTAAAAATAACTAACTATATAAATAGGTTGCTTCTAGAAAGAATAATTTCAAAAAGCAGTTTAAGCTTAAGATGATGAACAGCTCTCAAGAGTAAATTTGTATTTTGCAATTTGTAAATGCACAAACATACCGGTTCATACCATTCCAAGACCAATTCCAGCAATTTCCAATTGCACTCTTCATAGTAATAAAGCAAATTTGTGAATGCTTGGCATAAACCCACAAAATGTCCTTCCAAGACATCAACCAACTGACACCCATCAGTAGATATACCAGGCAGCAAGTTTTATTCCACTGACGGGAAAAATAAACTAATACACGCTATTTTACACCGTATATTCAAAACTAAGAGTGCTTCACATACAGCAGCTTTCAGAAGTCCCTAGTGTAAAATTGGTGGTATTTTCCCCACTGTTCAAATAGGGAAGCTGAAAAAAACTGAGCTGAAAGCACTTCAGCATTGAGTCACTGAGGGCAGGGGCAGAGCCTATGATTTCTGGCTGCCAGCCTTCTGCTTCTGCAACTACTCAGCACATCTCCAACTTTAAAACCACGTATAACCTCTTTCCAATCAACCACTCGCATTGTTTCCCCTTTTGGGGAAAAGAGATATGCGAGGTCACGTTGATATCAAAGAACAGGGTACCCTTAGTACCTTCACTGCCCTGGAGCACTTGAGGGTACACTACCTCTGTAAGAATCCAATTCTGCCAACCCCCTGACCTCAACAGAAATGCCAGAGACCACTAGTTTCACTAGGAGGGCTGGCTTTCAGAAGAGACAACTCATGTGAGTGTTTGCAGGATAAAGGTATCATTCACATAGACACTTCCAACAGGCAGGTACTAGAAACCATTGCTCTTGCATTTCACCTCACAAACCCTCTTGAAAAAACTCTGAGTAGGAGTCCAGATAGCAGGGCTGGGAACAGAGGGCTTGGGCAACTCTGCCCTGCAAATGGGAGGAACTGGTCTCGTCTGAAGCTCAAAAGTCCTACTAAGACACAATTGGAGCATGAAAGTGGAAAAGTAGCAGCAAAAATAGGCCAGCAAGAAACCTTATTCCATCCTTTCCAAAACAGTGTAACAGTGTATTATTTCCATCAGCAGGTATTAAAGTTTATTACAGAAATCTTTGGGTACTGTCAGAGCCTTGTAATGATGCATTTATCCATCAATGACCACTGAACCCACCAGCACCCAGTATGATGGGTCCCAAACCCACCATTACTCTGATCATAATGATACGGTTAACTTTTTTTTATTATTATTTACAGGATATCAGCTGGCTAGATCCACTGCAGACTACACTAAGTTCCTGTATACAAAATACCCTTGAAGCCACCATGTTTTCCCAGTCTTTCACAGCTTCTGTATGCCAGCGACAGTTTTAGAGGGAAGATTCTCCAGAAGTACTTTTAATTACTATTTCCTCCTTAGCTAGAACACATTAATTATAGCCTGTTCCTCCAGATAATAAGAAAACAAAGACCAGTGCAATATGAACAGTACAAGAAACTTAATTACTGAGTCAGATGTCCTTTAGATGTCAGTATGACTACAGTGAGGAGTAGGAAAATAAAACACACACATATCAATCTCAAGTTGTTAGATCAGTTATCAAAACAATGTCTTTCCTCAGTGACTTCATTATGAAGAGCTCAACCAGCTAATTAATCAAATGCCTGTTACATGTTTTGAAAATGTGCTTTTATTTTTTAAATAAAGGAGGCCTGCTGATGTATTTATTACAAAGCAAATGTGGTAAATGGTTCTGCATGTAAATGCAGAAGTGCAGCATGACTTTGAAGTTTGAAGGTCAGATACAGTAACCATTCTCATCAAGGTTCTCATGTCAGACTGCATCTGCTGTTTTGCATCTATGTTTAAGAGGAGGAAGAAAACGAATTAAAAAGAAAAACGTAAGAGACAACCAGTTCTGTGACAACTTAAGAAGAACTGGAACACTATCATTCACCTGTTTTCATTTAAAAATCTGCAAATACCCTATCTCCCCAAAAAGAAGGAAGAAAATGGAAAGGGTGCTGGGGGGACACACAATTTCATTCTGCTTTTCAACTTTGTTTTCCCCATCAAGAAAATCAAGCTAATTAAGTCAGCAATGATTTTATGTTAAAGAAGGGAATGTAATTCTCTCCATTTTCACAGACATTTCAAACTCATATCGTTTAAGAGAGCTGGAGGATTTTCTTGTTATTCAACACCTTTTATTTTAAAGCAGTACAGATTTGACTACAGATGCAAATCAGAGGACTGTGTACTGATCTTTTTTCCAGGCATCAGAGAATTTATCCCTCACCCTTCTATATTCCCAGCAACTTTAGGATACAAAACTCAACAGCTGGGCCCAAAGGCAAACAAATATGCCTCATGCACCAGAGTCTGATCCATGGCAAAAAAAAAAAAAAAAGTATGTTTTATATGCATACCTCAAAGACAAATAACCAATACGGATTTCTTTTTTCTTTTTAGCACCATCATGTTTAAATACAGTAAAACTGATACCACTTCCCAGTAAAACACTGAGTTATAAATAATCCCCTCTTACACATAAATAACAGAGACACTCTACAAAGCAGACAGGAACATGGACAGATGTACACAAAATAAACACATTCAAACTTACCCCACTCGAGATACTCAAGGATGTTCTTCTCTCTTCTCAGAGGGGAATTATTACATTCATCATAAAGGCAGATGAGTATATCCAGCAAGGTTTCCACACTGAAGCATTGCCCATTAGTCTGAGTTGGCCCATCCAAAATAAACTGCTCCAACTGCTTCAAACGCACTTCTCCAGACATGGTTGTTTCAGTTTGCATTGGGGTTTCTTTTTTAATGATTATTATTACTTTGCCAAAAAAAAAAAAACAACAACGAAAAAATAAAACAAAAAAAAAAAATCTGTTGAGGGTTTTGTTGTTTAAAAAGAAGTCAACAGTATTTTTAACAAGTGTCAAACTGTGGCGGTGCTTAATTTCCAGCCCACCTCGGTGTTCCCAGCCTGAAACTAAACCCTTGTAAGTTTCAGGCAAACACATATGGTGTGTATATCTCTGTATGCATGATTTTTAAGAGAAGAACATTGTTATCCTAAGAAAAAATATCTTTTAGTATACTTAATAAGAAGGAAAAAAAAATATGGCCACTCCTGATGCTTTAATAATAATTGTACTCAAATTCAACCAAGACTGACTGACACCGATTTCACTGTGCATGCACAGGCACACGCACTTATATATTTAAAAAGGTCTTCTCCTTCATTCAAAATGCAGATCATGCAGCACGATCCTGAGAGGAGCCCCACCACATCATCGAAGTGTAACAGCCCCCTTCGGCTCGCACCAGCGTTTCACTTCCCAGAACGGATGGGAAGGGGAAAAAAAAAAAATGTATGTATTTATACATATATCGATATACACGAAAAGAAGAAAACAGGGCGCACACCGGCGGGGAAG
>NW_009630308.1:0-3762 GCF_000690535.1 Cariama cristata
CAGCAGGACTAGGGAAGTGATCACCCCTTGGTTCTCTGCGCTGGTGAGGCCGCAGCTCGAATACTGTGTTCAGTTTTGGGCCCCTCACTACAAGAAGGCCATTGAGGTGCTGGAGCGTGTTCAGAGAAGGGCAACAAAGCTGGTGAAGGGCCTGGAGAACAAGCCTTACGAGGAGCGGCTGAGGGAGCTGGGGTTGTTTAGTCTGGAGAAGAGAAGGCTGAGGGGAGACCTGATCGCCCTCTACAACTACCTGAAAGGAGGGTGTAGCAAGGCAAGGGTTGGTCTCTTCTCTTGGGTTACTAGTGATAGGACAAGAGGAAACAGTCTCAAGTTGCGCCAGGGGAGGTTCAGGTTGGATATCAGGAAGAACTTCTTCACTGTTAGAGTTGTTAGGCATTGTAACGGGCTCCCCAGGGAGGCGGTGGACTCACCATCCCTGGAGGTGTTCAAAAACCGTTTAGATGTGGCGCTTCAAGACATGGTTTAGTGGACAGGGTGGCATCAGGTGTACAGTTGGACTTGATGATCTTTGAGGTCTCTTCCAACCATAAGGATTCTATGATTCTATGATAAAATCAGGGTTTGATTCCTTAAGATGTTTGTCTGCTGGGGTTGGATGTCTGCCTTAGCAACAGGTTTGCCTCTAGAGCTGTGCCAGGCTCTGCCTGGTGGGACAAACTTAGAATTTTGGCTAAGTTTCCAGATGCTTTTCATTTCTTCCTGCATGGCACAGTGTTTGACTGCTCCTTTTTCCTGTTTCAGCCTGAAAGGATAGATCCCAGCGCATCCAGGCAAGGCTACGATGTCCGCTCAGATGTCTGGAGCTTGGGAATTACATTGGTAAGTGATTGGGGTTTAAACCCTCTGCTGCGCCGTACTTTCCTGGTGGGTAGCCTTGGTGCGCTTTGCAGTGTCATGGAGTAGTTTGGTGTCAAACACGTGCTTGAAGCAAAGCCCAGCTCCGCTGCTGTTAAGCATTTGCATGTTGTGATTGAAGTGGGCACCTTCTGGCTCAGAAACAATATAAATCCCTTCAAGGTAGATGGCTCTCCTGATCCCCTGAGGATACATTGATCTGCAGCTGTGTTTTGCAGAGAAAGGGATGTGAGCAGAGAAGAGGTGTTGGATCCTAAATGAATTTTGCCTTCTAAAATGAAAGAAGGCTTCTGATTTCATCTGAAATCCCATTTCAGATGAAAAGGGATGGTGAGTGTGGTGGTGCAGAACAGAGTATCCAGCCTGTGTAAATAAGCCTGTCACAACCCTGGTATCTGGTGTACTTCGGCTGTGCAGAAGACTTCAGTTAATCCTTGATCCCAGTTGCTGATTCCTCTCTGGCTTAACCACAGCACTGCTGGGTGCACACATTGATAAATTGAAAAGATCTTCCCTTCTCGCAATGGTGAAGTAGAAGAGAAAGCAGAAGCAATAAGTATGAACCAGTAGCTTCTGTCTTCCCCTCTGGTGTTTTAAAATGCCAATTTTCATTGTCCTGTGAAGAGTGGAGAGTTAACTCAGTGATTCTTATGGGTCCCTTCCAGCTTGAGATATTCTATGATTATGTGATTCTCATTATCCATTTTCTTTAGTGGTTGTTAAGGTGCTTGGAAAGGGATTGGAAGGTTTTACTCTCCTGCTTTTGAACACCTTAGTAAGAGCATTGGTTCATTTTATATTCAGTGGAGGAGAAGACATTGTCAACATGAAAGCATGGCACAGCCAGGTTAAATCTGGAGGTGCTCTTTAACGTAGGCAGCAGAACTTACTATTGGGTAAAACTTTCCCTCCTCTTCTGTCAGCTGAGCGTTGTATAGGGAATGGGATGAAGAATCTCATCTTAGTCTTCCTTTTGAGGGGTTCAGGGTCCTTGCAAACATTTTCTTACCCTGATTGAACTTACCTTGTGTAACCTGCCTGGTGCCATTGTTGTCTATCTGCAGTATGAGCTGGCCACAGGGCGATTCCCCTACCCCAAGTGGAACAGTGTGTTTGACCAGTTGACACAAGTAGTAAAAGGAGACCCACCACAGCTGAGTAACTCAGAGGAAAGGGAGTTCTCCCCAAGTTTCATCAACTTCGTCAACTTGTGGTAAGTGTTTCGTACTGAAAGCACTTGGAGTTGGCTCGTTTTGTCATTGCCAGGTGTTTGGCAAGGGTCACATGCCAAGCACTTCCTAGCTTAGTTTCACATTTCTGCGCCAACATGAGCATGAGGACCTTTTGCATTTCATTGGTCTGGAGGTGATGGGAGACTTGTCTGGGTGGGGACTGAAGCACAGACCTTTGGAAACTGCTCTTCAGGGAAGGGATGAGGAGAAAACCTCTGAGAGTCTGTGCTCAGGAGAGGCATGATAAGACCCATGGCAGGAGGTTTGTCTGAGCAGGTAAGGGCCTGGCTTGTGCATCCTGTTCCTTGCTATCACACAGCCTTGGCACAGAGCTGCTGTTTGCCCTTTCTTTACAGGCAGAGGCCTGAGACACCTGGCAGTACTGTCTCGTGGGTGGGCAGAGGATCTGTGCTGGTCCTGCCTTTTGCTTGGCAAGGCTAGAAGCTTTCCCGCTCAGTTCTGCTCAGCACAGTGACTGTCAGGACCTGTAGCAGATGACTTGCTTGGTTGTTGGCTTCATGTCTTATGTCAATCATATGTCAGCATCAAGACTAGAGGTGGTTTTCTGTAGGGCAGGGCCTCTGCAGTGCAGTCAGCCATGGATGGAGAGTAGGCGGTGTTTGCGCAGGAGGGGCTTGGGGCACTCTGTCTGCTTGTGATGTGTGTGGTCCTGCTTAGGTTAACAGCTGATTGTGAATTTTCTGGTGAAGTATTTTTCTATCAAAATGTGAAAGGTGGTCAACATAATTTCGTTAACCTAATACCAAAGCACACAGGAGATCCCGCAGTGTGACCTGAGTCTGTCTTCTGGGACCTTCTGCCCTGGGCAGGCCCCAGCGGTGGACATCCCTAGCACAGGGGTGTCCGTCTCAAAGCTCTCTGACAGAGGAAGACTCGGCTCTAGACAAATGTAACTTTCAAGAGGTTTTGTTTTAGGGTTTTCCAGCCGCTGCAGATGTTTTCTGGCTTTGGATTTTACTCGCTTTCAGAATTATGAATTTTTGTGTAGGCCAGGTTCCACTTACCAGCTGGCTGTAAGGAAGGCCTGGTTATTGTCTTTGGGCTGCAGAAAACAGAGCATCATAACAGTTTGCTGCTCAAAAGAAGTTTCCATTTTTCAGTCAAAACCAGTGTAGTATTTGGTTATAGAAAGTCAGAGTCACTTTCCCCACGTACAGTACAAGCAATAGTTTGTTTCCCACATAGTTCTCCGTAGAGATGCCATATCATTACAGAGATTGCAAAGCCAGGAGCTTGTTCTCCTGCCCTGTATGCCCTGGTGAGTTTGGCTCCCGTCACCCAACAGAGGAGCCTGTGTGGTATCTCCACTAAACAGCAGTGTCTTTGGCCCATTGGTCTGACTGGGTCAATTCCCATTTCCAGACCATTTGCCCCTGCCAGAGCCTGCTGCTCTGGAACAGCCACAATGCATAGGTCGTGGGGCAGTTTTCAGTCTAATTCTGGTTTTTGTGTAAACTGGTTTTATAAATAATCTGACTTCTGCCTGGAATATTTGTGATATCTTCATAGCAACACTGTAATAAGTATTTCTCTTAATGACCTTTAGTTAAGTGCAAACAGGAATCTTTGGTGTTACTAAGCAGGCAGGTGAGTCTCTAAAAGACTGTGCTTTTAAGTGGTGGCATAGATCTCC
>NW_009630308.1:3776-4737 GCF_000690535.1 Cariama cristata
ACAAATGTGACTCTAATAATTTTCTATTTTTCTGTATTCAAGAGTCAGGGAAAATGCTGAAAGAGAGTCCCGTAGTGTTGCTGCCTGTTCGCTATGATAGGTCAGTGAGGAAAGGATATTTTCAATACTGTGAAAAAGTTTCTGGGTTTTTTGGGGTTTTTTTGTTTGTTTGTTTGGTTTTTTTTCAATTTACTTTGGATCTCAACAGCACTTTGAATGCCTAGGTGGAACATTTTTCCCCTTCAGCCCACCTCCCTGTGTTAGGTGCTTATCTGAAGTCACACTCCTCCTGGAAATGCTTATAGCGGTTCAAAAAAAGAGTTTGCAGAATATCCGAGCTCTGTGTCTGGCTTTTGGGAGCCTCATGCTGGCAGCTGCCGAGCTAACCGTGAGGTCCGGTGTGCCTGGGGAGGAGATCAGATGTTCCTGCAAAGGAGCTGTGCTGCACCTCGTGCTGCAAATGGCCACTCCAGACACGCAGCTTCACATCGAGCTGGAAAAGAAGTGACAGATTTCTAGGACTGCTTTATGAAAGCATGCATGGAAATTTCGGATCAAAACTCGGTCTCTGAGATGAAGTTCTGACTCATTGCCTTAAAAGCCTTGCGAGGAGCATATTCTAACGCCCAGACTTGCTGAGGTCAGAAAATGAGTTGCTGTTGGGTAGCAAAAGCCTGAAGCGAGGATGTTTGTGCAGCAGCCACGGGATTTCCTGCCCTCTCTGCCCCTGTGCAGCAATGCAAGCAGGTCACAGGACAGAGAAGCCCCAGGCGTGCAGCATTGGTTACCCTCTGCTTCTCCAAATAGTTTGAGGCTATAGTGTAGTAGTGCTGGAGCTTCAGAAATGTCCAGCCAGAGCCTGTGGGGATGGAAGTGCAGCTGTTGGGAATTAGGCTTAACTCCTCTCGTTTGGAAAAGATGCTACATCCGCCCTTTCTCTTCCCAGGGCAGCGGCTGGCGG
>NW_009630308.1:4850-28688 GCF_000690535.1 Cariama cristata
CAGAAGAAGATGTCTTTCCCGCCTCCCCCCCCCCCCCATCCCCCAGCTGCCTGTGAGCAGCCATGTCACCTCTCCTGTCCCTTCCCAGTGCCTGTGCCCTGCTCAGTGCTGGATGTGCCACCAGTGCCAGGGATGAGCTGAGAGGGCCTGAGAGCCTGGCCGTGGCCCCATAGAGCAGTTTGGCCATCTGCTACAGCCCCATCTGCTGCCTGCAGATGCCTAGACGATGGTGTGGTGCCTGTGTCCCCTGTCTGTGGCCTGGCAGGCCGGGGTGTCTCTCCCTTTCCTGCTGCCCAATGAATGGAGGACAGGCCGGTTGCTGCTGCCCAAAACTTGTTGTGCTGCTATCAAACCCCTTTCCATATGGAGGCAGTGGCAGTCAGGATGGCATTCTGCTTGCAGCTCTCTTGGGCTCCATCCCCAGCAGGATTTGTTGGTGGCCACACTTGCTGTTCATCCATGTGGGGAGGGAGGGAGGGAGTCCCTGTGGTCACTCACAGCACAAGGATGGTTTTTCCAGAAAACAAAAAGCGGTGAGTCTCACTGCGACAGCAGTGGATTCAACATCATGTCCTGTAAAAAATTGCATTTGATGTCTGTAGCAGTTTTCCCAATCCCACTTTCTTCTAATTCTCTTTCTGCTTTCTTTAGCCTTACAAAGGACGAGTCCAAAAGGCCAAAGTATAAAGAGCTTCTGGTGAGTGCAAAGTGTGACTGCCCACGCCAGCCATCGCAGCTCTGCCGGTCACACAATGGGGCTGGGTTGCACGTCCGAGGTCGCTCCTTGTCTTCTTGGGCCATCAAGGCAGGATGTTCAGCTCCACAGCCTGAGGAAGAGCACCACCTCCAATGCCACTGTCTCTGGCCTGTGGTCATGGTGATGGCTGAGATCATTAGTGTCTGTACATAAACACAGGAGATCAACATAGGGGAAATGCCTGTTGTGGCGAATCGGTGATCCCTGAAGTGGGCAGACTCGGGCAGAAGCATGCTGCATGTGCCATGTAGGTGCTGCCTTTGAGGTCCTAGTACCGTGCAGGAACCCTGTGAAATTGCTGGCCAGCACTGTCATGTATAAATGCCACCAACGCACAGGTCACACAATGAGGTTGGGAGTCCTCAGGCAAAAGTGAGACCTGAAAGAGCAGGGCTCTGGAGTAAGACTCCAACAGAGTCTGTCTGGGTGGGGGTGGTCATAAAGGAGGGAGTGCAGCGATTCCTTTGGGGTTGGGTAAGTCACGTTTGGCAGCCATGCACCTTCAAGGAGCCCTGGACATCTGGAAGCCAGCTCTTCAGGGGGTGTGTGAAACCATGCCCTGAGTCCCTGATAGTGGTGGTGTGATATGAAAGGAGTTTGCCTGGTGTCCTAGCCCAGAGAGTCACCGTGGTGTTAATTCCCAGTGGCTCTGAGTTGGCTCCGGCCGGTATGACCTCCTGGGCAGAGCAGGGGGTCAGGGTTCAGGAGAAGTGGGTTTGGGTCCTAGTCTCCTGTTTGACCTCCAAAAGCCATGTCTCCCTGTCACTCCTGTCTCCCCATTGCTGACAAGGCTGATGATGCAACCTCTCTTGGAAGTACTTCAGTATGTGTCCATGCTACAAAGGAGCAAGGTGCTGCTAATACTGTATCCTCGCTGCCTCCTGCCCAGTGGTTCCTGACACTCCTGGAGTCCTGTCCCACTTCCATACTGCACATTTAAGATACGGATTCCCTGGATGTAAAAGCCATGGACCAGACTATGTCCTTTTGTCCTACAGCCACCACCAAGCCCTGTGTTTTTTCATGAAGCAAATCTATCCGCTCAGCTTTTATCTGGGGTAGTCAGCATGTGTCAGAAGGGCAAATGTAACCTTGGTTTTTTTATCATTCCAGAAACATCCCTTCATCCTGATGTATGAGGAACGCACAGTGGATGTTGCATGCTATGTTTGTAAAATCCTGGATCAAATGCCAGCAACTCCCAGCTCTCCAATGTACGTCGATTGATATTGCTGCTACATCAAACTCTAGAAAAAGGGCTGAGAGAAGACAAGCTGTAAAGAATTTTCATCACATATTGCGGTGTTTTTAATGCTCGCCCAGACACCATGTGCAATAATATTGGTGTTATTTCCATCCTGTCTGTATACTGTTGTCACATATAAAGTGCATCCCTGTAATACCTGATCACACAGTGTTAGTGTTGGTCAAAGAGAGACCTCATCTTGCTCTTTTGTGGACATATTCATGAAATGTGGAAATAAGTACATTTATTTGTTGACCGTGATTGGATAGCACCTAAAATTCATTTCTAGACTCAAAACTTGGAGACTTCTCAGCAGCTACTGGAAAGATTTTTCTCTCAAACTCTTCCAATTGTTGTTTCAAGTAATAATAAAAAACAAACAAACAAAAGTTAGGCGTTGTCTGTCTGAACATTAAGAGACTTTGCCTGGAGGGAGAAGAACTTGCTTAACCAACGAGATGCTTTGCCTTCTGGAGCTAGAAAGGCAAAGGAGAATTTTATTCTTCACAAAGTGCAATAGATTTACTGCTATGAAATTCTGTTGCTTTACAGTCGCAGTGTACTTTCTGGGGACAGTGTGCTCAGCTGAACTTCCTGTTAAAGAGAGATCATGTTAAATATAGTGAATATGTCTTTACCAAAAATATGTTGCGTTGAAAGAGGCTAACATTAAACTATTCAGAAATGGGACATAATCTATTCTTTCTCCTTTTACCAAGCCAGCCATTCTTCACTCTTAACTAGGGGTCCTGTAAATTGTTACCTGGTAAGATAAGACCTTTGACCTGAAGAATTATTAAACTACTCAATTGAATTTAACCTGCTTGTGACCTGATTTATAGCTGCACAGTGCTCGCCACCAGCTGGCTTTGCCGTGACTTCGACAAGCGCTGTTCACAAAGTCTGCAGCTGTTTTAATGAGCCACAAACAAGTGTCGGTGATTTCTAGCCAGTATTTCTCATGTTCTTCATCGTCCCCAACCCTGATGCTAGCACCTTTTCACTGGCGCTGAGGCCACCTCCCAGCCCAGTGTCCCTCACAAGACCAAACCTCAGCGTTTCCTTCTCACCACTGCAAACAGGATGGTGGGGATGTCCCCCCCAGCCCCACTGCTGCAAATGTCATGCTCTGCTTAGCTTGCTGGAGACTTTGTTCACCACCTTCTGGGCATCTTTAACATCTTTTGTGATCCTCCATAGCTCTTGTTACTGCACCCTAGAGTGAACCTTACTGAGATTGTTTGGTGCAGATGGAAAGGAGGTGGAGATGAGGGAGCGTCTAACTCCTTGTGAGCTTTTCGCTGACCCAGCAAGGCCAGACAAGCTGTCATCTTCTGGCCCATTGCTCAACAAAAAAGTGCATCAGTTGTTTTTTTTAAAAATTGGCACATTTTTTGAAGATTAATTTTTCCTGAAAAACTTTTTTTTTTTTTTTAAACTTTGCAGTTTTCAGACATTTAGTAGCAGAGATAAAATGGAGGCTGCAGTGTCTCTGACTTCCATTTTGAGTCATCTAGTTTAGGCACTTGGTAGGACTTCAGCAATGTTAGAGCAACCTACTGTCGAAGCTTTGCAGCAAAACCACACCCAGGACACAGAGGGCTAGAGACGCAATGAGAGTGAAAACACAGCGATACTGGCAGGATTCCCAAGGAAGGGCTTCCCACATCAAACCAATGCTACCAAGCACAAACTGGGCTGATGCGGGAGCACTGGAGACCGGCACATCCCTGCCCCAGCTGCTCAGCTGGGAAAGGAGAGAACCAAGGCCGTGCTGGTGTGGATGCCCGGTGTAGAGGTGGCCGTAGAGGTGACACCTTTGCATAAGGCTTGGAGCACGGCACATCTCCTGCTTGGCTGTCAGAACTGGTCCCTCTGGCACCAAGGCTGACGCTGATGTGATCCCTTGGGGCACGGCGTGCCCGGCCGGGCAGGGAGGTGCAATCTCCTGCCCTTCCTGGATTACGTTCCTCCAGGGGCTGCTTGTCAGGCAAGACAGTCACTAAAGTCTTCCCAAAACGGACAAGGCAGAGCTTTGCAAAGTGACAAAGTCATTTGCAACAGCTCTGGTTAATCACATGGAACGATCAGTTCAACAAGATACATGGCATATCTAAAACGGTAATTCTCCCCGCAGCCCCATAGCCTCCGAAAACTCGGCTTTTTTCAGGCTTGGCAAATCCCTGCGTCTGTGATTCGTCTCACTTGCCTCAGCCAGCCATGTCGGGACCGCGGGTGCACTGGATCCCACGGGGTGCTGGTTGGGGGGGGGCAAAGAGACACAGATCTGGTAAAGCTAGATGTGTGCTCTGCCTCTGCCCCCACCTTTCAGCAATTAAAGTCTGATTTATGTCTCCCCGGTGACAGGGAGCCCAAAAACCTTTCAGAGGGCTGACACTGAGATGGATCCTCCCAAAAATCAATTTCTCTCCAACGCAAGCGTCTGCATTGCTCTACTCTTTTGGAACGGCTGGGGTCTGTTCTCTGATGCCCACCCCCTCTGGAGCTCGTTTTTAGCAGCACAACCAGTTTGCTTTTGATGGATGGGAAATGGAAACGCGAAGCTTTGAGCTGCCAGTGACAAAGTCAGGGTTGTGCTGTGGCAGGGGTGGCTGTACAGAAGGACGAGTTCAGTGTATTAAACACAGATTATTATAAACTATTAAGGGTGCACCATTTATTGCAATGTATCTTTATTAAAAAAGAAAAAAAAAGTATATAGTGTTCAGAAGCTGTGAAAATAGTGTAAGAACTGTACATTGTGAACTCTGATTATTTTTTTTTTTCTTGTACCATAGAAAAATGTATAAAAATTACCAGAAAGCTGATGTGCAGGGATGTTGCCTTATTGTCTGTAAAATGGAGCTCAGGAACATAACTGCTTCAAAGAGCTTCAGAATATTTTATCTGGTATCCTGGTTTGACTTCTCCTCTATTTAAGATATTATACATGGATCAGAGTGTTTATGTAATAGTTCTATACTTTTGCCTGCGGGTCAGTTGTAATAAAACTAGGATGCAACTGTGACCTTGTTATTTTCATTTTGTAAGGTCAGACATGAATGGGAAGATTCATTAAAAGCGGTTGAAATACCTGGCTTCCAGGCCTTTCCTCCAGGTGGAGGCAGCTGTGCAGGAGAAAAGCATCCTTGGAAATTGCTTATGCTAAACTAATAAATAAATAAATAAAAAGTGTAGGTAGACCTGGATATATTTTCTTTCTCTGGAAGACTGCTGTGCTATTGGGATGCCTCTCGGGTGAGCCCCATTTGCTGCACAGGGAGGTTCTGGTGGCTCAAGACACCTCATCCCTGTGAGGAGGGCAAGTGGCCATGCCCACACGTTGGGGAAAGGGCAGGTGATGCTGGCAGCCTTCTTGATTTTTGCAAGAGCAGTCAATGTCTGCAAAGTCCAGTTGATCTAAGAGTACCAGGTCCTGGGTAATTCCTACTGCCAAGCCTCCTGGTGCTGGGATGAGTGTGTGTCTCTTGCCTGGAAGCCGTGGACAACTTGGAGACTGTCCAGGCAAGTGGGCAGAACTGAATGCCAGCAGCCCCACTGGGAAAGAAGACAAGTGTTGGGGGAGAGAGGCTGGCTATGAGTGCCTGTAGTGCTCAAACTGCCTTGATGGGACTGCCCCCGGAGTACCCAACTCAGTGAAGGAATAGCCAGAGCAAACTGGCAGGGACCATTGGTCACACCAGGACCAGAAGTGATTACAAACAGGTGGAGTAACCTGGCATTTGCTCTTGCAGTGTCTCTTCACTTGGAGGGTGACAGTTTTGTCAAGAGAAGAAAGTCTTGCTGCATAGAGATACACAGTGTGAAATGTTAGTGATGGTCGAAGTCTGTCAGTTTGCATAAATTCAGTGTTTCCACCACACCAAGCCTTTTTCTGCAAAGTGCTTGGTGCCAGCACAATATTTTGGACATTTTTGGACCACCTGCTGTCCTTACTGTTCAGCCAGAATCCAAGATCTGTGACTTGGTGATCTCCTTGCAGAAGACAAAAATCTGACCATGTACCAGGGAGAGTCCTTCCTTGCTGGGCAGACACTGAAGGACCCAGCTCCTTTTTCCATGAGTCGGAGCTGCTCTGGGATTCTGTTCCTTTTGCACCACAACCTGCCTTTGCATCCTGAGGTTTGTTCTTGAGGAAGCTGGTGGCTGAATGTGAGTCTACCTGCACATCCCTGCACTGGTTGTTTCCAGGAGGGAGACGATCTCTCTCGTCTCTTTTCCCCTGTGACTGTGTGACATGCAGAAGGGACTCTCTTTTTGGCCATTTCAGTTCCTCTCAGTTGCCCCTTGTTGAACTCATGCTCAATTTTTCCTCCTCTGGACTCTTTTCCTTGCCCATTTGGACTTCACTGCCTTCGCTGAGGGCCCCCGCTGCCATTGTGTCACTGCTGAGGGTGGGACAGAAAACCTCTGATGCTGCTGTGTCTCAGACAGGACCCACGCCTGCGCAGTGCCACTGTTGCTGCTCCTTTGAGCCCTTGGACAGTTCTGTCATTCCTTGCTTGAGTGACGTATGATGTCTTTCTCCAGCCATGGGCCTGGGAGTCCTCCTATGGGCATCGTGACCAGGTCCATATGGCTCGACTCTGGCTTCTCCCTCTGTGCTACTACCCGGGCCCTGAGGCTGCCCTGGTTTCTGCACTCGGTGCCAAGGCTGAGGAGCAGGTGTTTGAGCTGGCCTCCAGGTAGACTTTGAGCCATTGACCACTCTCTTTGTGCCCAGTGGTCCAGGCTGGCACCTCCTACCAATTCCTCACACATTTATGCCCACTTGCATGGCTGAGGCGCTTCTCAGATCTTCACCAAACATTACAGCATCCGAAAAGGCATACTCTGTTATGGTTATTATGTATCTGTGGAACTCCCAAGACCAGCTTTGACGCTTGGATGAGTTCAAACACATCACTGCCTGGACCCAAGCAGTATGAATGCAGATCATAGAATCATAGAATCATAGAATCATTATGGTTGGAAGAGACCTCAAAGATCATCAAGTCCAACCGTCGACCCAACGCCACCATGCCCACTAAACCATGTCTTGAAGTACCACATCTAAATGTTTTTTGAACACCTCCAGGGATGATGACTCCACCACCTCCCTGGGGAACCTGTTCCAATGCCTAACAGCTCTAACAGTGAAGAAGTTCTTTCTAATGTCGAGCCTGAACTTCCCCTGGCGCAACTTGAGACCGTTTCCTCTCGTCCTATCACTAATTACCGGGGAGAAGAGCCCAGTCCCCAGCTCACTACACCCTCCTTTCAGGTAGTTGTAGAGGGCGATCAGGTCTCCCCTCAGCCTCCTTTTCTCCAGACTAAACAACCCCAGCTCCCTCAGCCACTCCTCATAAGGCTTTTGTGCACCACCACCTATTCCAGTCAGGAGCACTTTGTGTTGTGTGGTCGATATTTCCACTAATCTTCTGCTTGGCTTCCCCTAGCCTTCATCCCAGCCTCTTGTCTTCTTTGATGGGCAGGTAAGTGTAAATGAAGTGCTCAAGCCTGGGTTAATACCATAGGTGCTGCTTAGAAAAAAAAAAGCTCCATTTTCACTTTGACTCCTGGTGCAAATCACAAGCATGGTCATTGCTTTGAACATGTTAAAAGTCGAGGGAAAGACGGAGTGCCTGCTCTGATGAGTAAGAAAAGAAAGCAACTCTTGAATTTTTTCCATTATGTTTAAAGCTGTGCAAATGCTTGGAGAACAGGATGAAGCACAAACTCCCTCTTCTGGAGATACACAGTGCCATTGTACTGGGAATAAAATAACAGAGCAGGCTGGCTAGTTGGACTGTGGGGTATCTGCCAGACAGCGTGTGACTAAAAGCCATGATCTTTTAATAAATCCTGGATGGAACGGCTGGGCAGGCCCTACTGTCAGAGGAAAGTGGCATCTCCAAACAGCAAATCTCTGCTCAGCTGCAGCAGAAGAGCTGGGTGCAGGGATGTTTCTCTGCAGGTGTAGCTGTGCTAACAGTCCCAAAAGCACATGCAGGCTCAGAAAGTGGGAAGGCTGAAAGGGTTTGGTGTGTATAGAAAGGCCATCTACCCACACTGGAAGAGGTATGCTTGCTTGCAAGGTTGTATGTATTATCAAAGTCTACGATATCTGTGTGAGTGTCCATACTTGTGCTTGTGTGGATGCAGACATCAGAGCTACACCAAAAACCATCAGAGAAGGTACTTTGCGTGAGTGTAACATCTCGTTAGACACCAGACACCTGCTCTGTCTCACTGGCAGTTGTATCACGTTACCCTGCCCAAAGCACCCCTGGTCTGTCTCTTCCTTTCCCAAATTTGGTCCATGCTCGACATAAGTCAGCCATCTCAGATAGAAAGATAAGAAGAAAACAAGGGGCAACAAAATTCAGATGCCTCAATTCTTTCTATGCGTCTGGGAAGAAAGTTTACTTTAGTGGCTGACCGTGGAGACAGTTCTCTCCCTTGGTCAGACAGGAGTGCAGCTTGTTGGATAGAGATGGAAGCAATCCGTGTTATGTTCAGTCAGATTTTGGGAAGAGGGGAGGATCCTGCCTGACCTTCCAAGGAAAACAGTTTCTCACCAGATTCAGGATGGACTGAGAACCCATTTGCTGCAGCACGCTGACAGCTTCATGATGGATTGATTACAAGTGATTTGTCTTGAGAGGCTGTCGCGTGTTTCTGAGAAGATGAGAAGAAAGAGCTTCCATTATGAGGCCTACCAGACATTTGCAGAACTGGTTCATGAGCCATCCAGTTTGTGACCACCTCTAGTTCCACCGATCCAGGAGACATGCTGAAATCTCAGTGTTCCACAGAAGCACAACCTGGGAGTGCTGTTCCATGCGATCAAGCACACTCTGACCAGCTGAGAAAAAAAAACCATGGAGGAATCAGTGATAGGTACATAGTGGAAAGTTGTAGCTCGACCTGCGTAGTTCAGACCACAACCATTCTCCTGGTTCCCTGCACCAGGGTACTCTGTTTCTTTCTCTTTCTCCCCCTGCACCTGGCTTTGAGCTGGAAAAGCAGGACGGAAACAAATAAGGAAGGAGGACAGAAAGATTCAGATCTTGGTATTCCACATCACAGTGATTTCCTGAAGACATTTGAATCTGATCCCAATTTCAAGAGGAAACCATCTTGAAATCCAGCTAATTCCTGCTTCCTGCAGAAAAGTCAGTGCAGACAAAGCCACTTTTTTGATGGGATCACTGCCATGAGTGTGTGATCTGAATGTAGGGGCATTTCCAGTGAGGAGGGGCCAGAGCCACTTCACATGGTGGTGGCTGAGGTTGGCACCAGGAAGAGAGGTTACTTAGATGGGAGAGGTTCAAGTGTCCCTGGAGAACAAGTTTCCTTATCAGATGAGCAATACAGGAGATGCTCCATGGCTTCTCCTGAGGTCCCATGCTTTTGTAGCTTTGAAACCCAGTAAATGCGATGCTGCTGCTTGTACGAGGTGACAGCCTTGTGCTAAGCTAGCAAGAGTCCCCAAGACTTGTCAGGCCTTGTCTGAACTAGTCTTAGCCTACCTGGACCTTTGTTTTAGCTTGTTTAGCTGTAAAAACAATTATCTAATGACAAGATGACCATTACTTGCTTTGTTTTAGCTCTCCTACAATTGTGTGATGTAACACATTGTTTGTAACACAATGTATTTTGTAACAGCTAGTAATACCAAGCAGTTCTTCCATGTATAAGTAACTGTCTATGCCGCTATAGTAAAATGCACTGTAGAGGACTACTGGCACGGGATGACATCAGGGACCTGAGGGAATGGGCACAGGATGATGCCAGAGGTCCCAGGGCTATAAACACCTCATCAGTGGCCAGTTAGTGGTCATCAAAGGAATGTAATTTGGTGGGCAGGCAACCTTAAAGAGGACAAAGAACAAACCTCTGGCATAGGTAAATCACACTAAGTACAGTAAATTCAGATGTCATGTGGAGTTACATACCAAGGAAGAATGAACATGTTAGCAAAGATGTAAAAATTACCCCGGTTTCCTACAGCCGATTGTAGAGTGAGGAGGAAAAACCCATAAACATCGATGTCTTTACTTCTCCTGGCAAAGACTGAGGATGCTGGCACATGGCACCCCACATGCTCCTCCTGAAAGCCCCAGGGAGGCAGTGAAACACGAGCAGAGACCCCAAGAAAGGGGGTAGGTACAAGGAGGTCTGTGAGTGTTGATTTTAGTTGTATGTAACACAAACTATTAGTGTCATTGTAACCGGACTGAAAACTAGTTTTTTGATTCAACTCTTAAGACTTTAATGAAACTAACAATAAAGCCATGAATTTATGTAAAATCATGTTTCCTTTTGCACACAACAAAATTTTAACTGTAAGAAATTGGTGGGAATACAAGGAACTTAGTCCCTGACTTGCATGCAACGAATTGGTAGAAGTTTGAGTGTGGGAGTGCTGTGATAAAAAAAAGAAAAAGCATCTATATGAAGGCCATCTTGTCCTCCTGTGGGTGAGCCAAAATGTGTAGTAGCTTTGGTGATCTCAAAAAACCCCTCACCATACAGCAGTATTGCTACCAATGCTCCAGGGTGAACAAGCGTCTGGACTTTAAAACCAGATGTCGACTCTGCTGAAGCCCCCTGAGACCCTCAGTGCATCCTGCACAGCCAGAAGTCCTTCTTCCTTGATGGCCTCCTTTTAGGTGCTGCAGATATGGGGATGACAGCAGGTCAAGGGGGTGCAGAGGATCCATGCATGGGTAAGGAGTGGCCCTGGTCCCCCTACCCCGAGTCAGTTTGGGTGAAAGGTGGGTAGAGGCTCTGGGGGAACTGGCCAAAGATGAGCAGAGGGATCCAGATGGGTGGTGGGTGGCAGTGTGCTTGGAGAGGCATAGACAGTTACTTATACATATACTTATACTTATACAGACGCTCGCCTGCGGGCAGTGAGAGGTTCAGTTCTGCCTGTGCCCCTGGCCTGCCCTGTGGCCAGCAGCCCACTGCCACCGGGAGCTTGGCTGCTGGAAAACGCAAAGGGGTTTGGGCAGTGTGTCAACCACTGCCGTTGGAGGGGACACTGACCAGAGGAGCACGGTTTGCAGGAGAACAAAGCAAAACCAAAGTCAACAGAAGAAAAAGCCTTCAGAAACAGAAGACTCCAGCTAGCTTGTTTAGAAATCTTCCAGGAGAAACCGTTGCTGTGAAAAAAACACTCCTGCGAGGACTGTAACTGTCTCAGAGCACGGGGCTGATACCAAACGGTCGCGGCTGGGATGTGGCTGCCCCAGTCAGTGAAATCAAACAGCAAACTGTGAGCAGATGGAGTGGCAAGACAAGGGTTTTTAATAATGAAGGTGTTGCTGGTAACATAGGTGAGGAAATGTGCTTGCTTACAATTTTGAAGCTGACGGCATCCCTTTAAATAAGGAAATACATTTGCTGAGAGGAGAAAGTTATCTGGAAAGCCCTGTACAATGATGCAGTGTAGCAGCTAACACTACTCTGTTTCAAGTGCTATTAATATTCTCCACAGACCGGCTTTGAAAAATCTCTCACTTAGAAAAAGAAATTATTTTTTAAAAAAATGCAACCTGTGATCGTCTATCCTAACAGTGCACTGTGACCATTTGTACAATAAAAAAGTGGTGCTTTAAATAGTGACTTGAAAGCTATGGCCACATGCTTTATACAGCATGCAACAACTCCGCAAACTGGAGACAAAGCAGGGGGCGCGGAGCCTCCTCCAACAGCTCCAGCACCCCTGAGGGGAGCATCCCATGGGAGCCACAGCCAGACTGCGCGCAGGCCCCTCGCGCTGGACCTCCTCCCCAGCTGCTGCATCTCCAATTTGCTGTCCTTCCAGTAACACAAATATTAAATACGCTCAGTCTGTAAATAGTTTAACAATCTTTGTCAGCAACAATATTTACTTTGGCAAAACCAGAGTTGCAAAGAAGTAGATGTGTCCATCAAACAGTCTGCAGCAAGTTCTTTGGTGGAAGCCAAGAAGTGAAGCAAAGGCTCCTTCTCACTAGAGCCTGAGGAAGTATATTGCACAGAGACTCATAGGAGAAATGCTGGTGACTTCAGATCAGAGGCATCACTGCAGGAGAGCATCCATCTCTGCCAGCTTCAGGAGAACTAGCTCCTCCAGGCTCAGTGATTCATAGCTGTTCTCCAGATGGCCTTGCTCTCGGCTGAGTGAACAGTGATGCTGTAGTAAACTCAGGAAAAAGGGGATGACTGCTGGGGATCAAGAAGGAATGGGAAGATGGGTGGAGGGATGGTTGGCAGAGGAATGGAGGCAACAGAAGCAGATGCTTGCACAAAACCACAACCTGCTCAGCCCTGCCCCACGTGCTGATCACTGAGTGTCCATTTTTGGCTCCCCCCGCTCCCAGGTCATGCAAGGTGGTGGAGACCCATCCTGACTTCTGACTTTGCTAAGGACAACCCCTCCAAAGCCTGGCTGTATTTTCCATATGACTTGCTCCTACCTTGGACCAAAACACATTACACATCTCTTTGTCTGTACCATACCAGCTGGGAGGCGGCCGCTCCACCGGGATGCTACATCCCTTCAATACCTGCACCTGCAGCCTGAGCAACTGCCTGCGACATCCAGAACTCTCTGCTCCAAGGTCACAGGCTTCAGCTGATTCAGTTCAGACTGCAGCCAGCCTGGGCTTTCAGCCCCTCAGGCACCGTGAGGACATGACAAGGTGCCACCACAAACATGGTGGTCTCCATCTCTCATCCACCTGGAGCAGAACTGTGCAGGGACTGGACATTGCAGCTTCGGGGGCAGGAGGAAGGAAGCAAGGTGAGCCTGGCTGTACGGAGAAGTGTGCTTGTCGCCCTGGCTGGGCAGAGCCTCCCTGCTCCCACACCCCCTGTCCTGGGCATGGCCAAGATGAGCCCAAGTGAGGTCTCCTCACCACACAGTTCTGTCATGAGCTACTCCAGTTCTCATGAGAGTGACTGCTAAAATTGGGAGGGGGAAAGATAAAAAGAAACAAAACTGAAGTTCTTGTCAATCTAAAGAAGTGGTGTTAAAGGCACTGGTCTCCTCTGTGGGGATGTGTCGATGGAGGAAAACCAAAGTACTAGAGCTGCTGTGCTGTCAGCTCGCAGTAACTGGAAGTTCAAACAAGTTCATATGCTGGGAAAATGACTCCATTTTCCCCTGGATGTGGCACGTTAGCCCTGCATGTTCTCCGGCATGACAGAAACACTGTGCTGGCTGACGCAGGTTTACAGCATCCTGCCTCCACCACCCTCCCTTTCACCACTGCTGCAGGTGCAGGTCCATGCTGGTGTTTAGATTGAGATCGGTAACATCTAAGAAATCAATGTTGAAGATGCTGGGACCCACGGGGGTGAGCGAGCCAAAGCCAGTGGCAGAGCTGGGGGGAGTGAGGTCCAGCCACTCCATCGTTTCCCACGGAGACTCAGTGAAACTCATTTGTAAACTGGAGCCATCGGCAGGGGAAGGGGAGAGCTGGGTTTCCATGGGCGAGAGGGGAGTCTGTAAAATCTCCTGGGAGGTGAGCAGTTCATCTGTGGCTTTGCCGGAGAATCCTTCCATCATCCCTTCGAAGTGGGACTCTTCTCCCCCCATTTTCAGCAGGGCAATTTCACTGACCCTCCCAAGGGGGCTGTGGGCATTCAGCAGAGGTGAGCATCACTGCTGCCCGGACAATGCTCAAAGGAGAGCTGGGCAGAGGAGATCTGCTCGAATGGGGCAGATGACTTTGGGAGTGAAGCACCGGAGTTCCCTGGAGATACCGTTATCTGAGGTACTTTCTGGAGGCAGGACCGATCTTCCTTGGCATTGGCTGGCATTTCTGTCAACAAATGAGAGGGATTTGAGGTGCTCTGGCAGTGCCTACCACTGCTGGGCACAGAGGCACCACCACAGCCCACAAACTGGGCTCTTGGGCATGGCTATGGAGACCTGCTCCCCACTCAATCTCCTTGGCATTACTCACCCACCCTTGCTGTGGGAAGCCTCACACATTTCTGCTTTCTGATCTCCACTCCCCTGGTTTTGGACACAGTCCCTAGGGCATGAGCACTGACAGTTGTCCCCAGAGGGCTGGGCATGGGTTCTGCATGGGAAAGGGCACCGGCAGCACTTTGCATGGGGGAGGGCACTGGCAGTGCTCGATATGGGAAATAGCACTGGCAGCACTAGGAATGGTTGGGGACACTGGGGCGGGGGGGTCTGCATGGGGAAGGTGCTGGCAGTGCTGTGCACAGGGCTGCTGCCCTGCTATCCCTTCTCTCTGTGTAGTCTGCATAGGCGATAAACAAGCCCAAACCACGCTACCAGGTCTGCACGTGTAGGAACCGACTCCGGGGAGGGCCAATATTCTTTTGGATTCAATCTCTGCTGGCACAGGGAGGGCAAATGAAAGCTGTACTCAACTCAGGCAGCTCTGCTGGGGTGCACATAGTGCACTGAGTCCCATAGACCAACGCTGGCTTGGAGGGGAAAGCCCTGGGAGGGAACAGGGAAGCAGTGCGTACCTCCACTCTCAATCAGTACGTCCAGGAGCTCGTCCATCTGCTGACTTCGTGTCATCTGCTGCAGCAAACGACAAAGAGGAGAGTAGAGGGTGTTAGGAGGAGAGTCCCTCCAGCCACAAGCCAGGTAGGTGGCTCTAGACCCCCAAAACAGCTTTCTCCCATGCAGGAGAGATGCCACACCAACACAGGGCTGGCCGTGGCGTTCCGGTGAGCACTACAGGGATCTGGGACAAGCACAGTGGATCCCGGTAGCATGGTGCCAGGTTCCCTCCGCCTTGCCACTGATCCTCTGCTCAGTGGCCACGACAAACAGCCTCTTCCTGATCTGTCAGGACACACCACTTTCTGGCATGTGCCTCCTTGCATTCCCTGCAGCTCCCTGGGTGCAGTGCATCCTCATCCTCCTCTCCCTGACTGAAGACTGGAAGGACTTTCTGCATGCCTCCCTGCCAGCCAGCATAAGCCCATTTTTGTCACTGCCATCAGCATCGCTCCATTTTCCTAAAGGCACCAGCATGACTGGCATGGAGGCTGCTGCCAAGAGACTCTCACAAGAAGTGGGTTCATGGGTGACAGAAACAGCCCTCCTTGTGGGAACAGCGCTCGAAAGTAAGGCTAAGGGAGGCAGATGGCATGGAGCAAGGCAGTTTGCTAATCATAGAATCATAGAATCATTTAGATTGGAAAGGACCTTTACGATCATTGACCCCAACTGTAAACCTAGCATGGCCAAGCCCACCACTAAACCATGTCCCTAAACACCACATCTACACATCTTTTACACACCTCCAGAGATGGTGACTCAGCCACCTCCCTGAGCAGCCTCTTCCAATGCTTGACAACATTTTCAGTGAAGACATTCCTAATACCCAATTTAAACCTCCCCTGGTGCAATCTGAGGCCATTTCCTCTTGCTCTCTCACTGGTTACTTGGGAGAAGAGACTGACCTCCACCTGGCTATCCCCTCCTTTCAGGTCGTTGTAGAGGGCAATCAGGTCTCCCCTCAGCCTTCTCTTCTCCAGACTAAACACCCCCAGCTCCCTCAGCCGCTCCCCATCAGACTTGTGCTCCAGATCCTTCACCACCTTCGTTGCCCTTCTCTGGACTCGCTCCAGCACCTCAAGGTCTTTCGTGATGTGAGGGGCCCAGAACTGGACACAGCACTCGAGGTGCGGCCTCACCAGTGCCGAGTACAGGGGGACGATCCCTGCCCTGGTCCTGCTGGCCACACTATTGCTGATACAAGCCAGGATGGTGTTGGCCTTCTTGGCCACCTGGGCACACTGCTGGCTCATGTTCAGCTGACTGTCAACCAACACCCTCAGGTCTTTCTCTGACGGGTAGCTTTCCAGTATAGCCTGAAGAGGGAAAGTGAGGCTTCCTGGTGACTTGGGAATACTCTAGAGTCTGTTTCTCACGTAGCACTGAGCACCCCAAAGAAGAGTATACCGAAGTCCTGGGGTATTTGTGTGGGATGTCAGGACCTCAGGGTGGACTGGCACCTTCCATCTGCACAGAAGATGCTATCCCATCCAGCATTGTGTCTGCCTGTTTTGTGGCAGTCATTCAGCAACTAACTCTTCAGGAAAAGCCTGTTTCTTATGGAAACAGGCCTGTCCTACCCAGAGACCCCATAATGGGTTGTAACTTCTGCAGATGAGTTGTATTAACCACAAAAGAACACCCTGCACAGCCCTAGTTCTATAGAAAATAAAAATCTTGCAGTTATCTGCTTTACTGCATCCTCATGGGGTGGAGGCTGTTTTACCTCTGAGTGGGCTGGGCTTGACTTACAAAAACTTGGGAATGGAATAGAGAACTTTCGATCTGCCTGTGTAGCCATCTGCATGGGGGAAATACAGGGAAATGGAGTCAATGCACAGGGAGGCATGGGGAAGGGGCGAGTTCTCTTTCACCCTTGTTGAAGTAAGTGTGGTGCCAGGGGAACTAATGATATTGTGGGTCAAATCGGCTCAAATAAAGTGCCTGGCCTCCGAGCAGGAGAGAGGGAGGTAAACTAGCTCTGTCAGGCTAGCTCTGAGACTCAGGGCCAGGCTGACCTTTGGACACTGCCAGACCACAGGCGTCATTGCTGCAGAGCATCCTGATGCTCGGTCCAGCCATGAATTGCAGAGCAAGGGGAAGAGAGAGAAGGCGCTGCTGGTGGTTGGCTGCACCCAGCCAGTGATGCAACTCTTCACCAGCTGCCAGCTGCCTCACAGCCCCTCTGTTGTGGACCCTCTCCATCACCACCTGTCTGGAGGCATCTCACAGAACTGAGGCCAGGGAAGACCACTCGAGTCACTGCCTGGTCAGCACCTAGGCTTTCCCTGTGCCTGTGCCAAACACCTGTGTATAACTGCCAGCTTTTTGCCTGTATCCCCTTCCAGGAGGGACCTCATCTGAAGGTCCATTGCCTGCCAGCTGCTGTCCCCATCATCTCTAAGCCCTTGTGTGCCCTTCCCCACCACCTGGCTGTGGCTGGCTCGTCCCATGAGAGCCAGCACCAGGGCAAGCAGCATGGGCCCAGCAGGCAGGTCGAATCCAGAAGTGGATCCAGGGTAGCGGTGAGGCCACTTGGCCTGGCTGTGCTCATCCTGGCCACCTTTCTGTGGAGGATGGCTGGGAGGAACAGTATCCCTGGCTTGTGGGGTACAGCACCCCAGTGCTGGGCACGGAGAGGGAGCTGTTGCTGAAGAGGGACCCTCCGCCCTGGGATTCCCATGCAGGCAGCAGAAGAATGCCCAGGCTGGCTGGTGTCACAGCCAAGATGAGCTGCAGGACACCGTGGTGCCATCCCCTCCATATGCCCCTTGCGCTCGGGCAGAGAGGAAGGAGCTGGAGATGTCCCTGAGGTGTCCCTGCTCCCTGCTGATGCTTGCTGACTCCTGCCTGGTCATCCAGAGTATCCCCAATGCCTCTCTTGCAGTACCACCTCACAGCACTGTGTCCTACTGCCTATTGCACCCACAGCTCTGCCCCATTGCCCAGCAGACCTCTATAGCTCTGTGCCCCGCTACTAAGGTCACCCACTGCATCCCCTGCTCTCTGCCCCCCTGCCCAGCTCACCCAAAGCAATGTTCCCCATTGCCCAGCTCACCCCAGCAGCAAGCCCCACTGCCTACCTCACCCCGACAGCCCTGCACTCCACTGCCCATCCCAGTGGCAGCACTCTGTCTCTCTGCCCCTCACCCAAAATTGCTCCCCATTTCCCACCTTGCTGGCAGTGCTGTATGCCAACTGCCCATGTCACTTATCTCGCCATCCTCTTTCCACTTTCACCTCATCCCACTTTTTCTGCCACCTCGCAGTACTGCACCCCATTGCCCGGCTCCTGCTACACGCTGCTCAGTGTGCTAACTGCGGGAAGGTGATTCATGAGCTGTCCTGCTCAAGCGCTGGGTATTTCGCAGCAGCCATTGCTCTGCTGTGCGGCCGTTGTGCACTCAGCATGTGCTTGCTCTGCATCTTCCCTGAATGCAGTGTGCATGCCTTGTACCACTGTGTGTTTTTTTTTTTTTACGGACTGTATGATAGGTATTGCTGCTGCCTGGGAAACCTTGGTAGGGTGTTGGGATGAATTTGGGCTGCAATCAGCAGCACTTTGTGCTTCTTTTGTGTGTTGGCAGCGTGTGCCCCTCTTCAAGCTTTTGTGCCTGTCCAGAGGGCTGAGTGAGGAGTGGTGGATGCTGAAGGGACAACTCTCTGCTGTGCTGGTTGCCTGGTGGGGAAGTACAAGCTGTGCCTCACTGCAGATACCAATTGCAAGCCCTCATCTATCTTCCCAAGAAAAGGCTTCCCATATGACTGGGGTAACTACCCTCCTTCCATCCAGTGGTCAAAATCCCTCACACAATGCTAGAAGCCGCAATGGCTCATCAAGAGACTGAAAAGCCCTGCAACGCTGCAGTGGGGTTCTCCCAGAGGTGAAGGAACTGTGCCAGGGCTCTCTAGGGGCTGAGGGATCTGTGCCAGTGTTTCCCCGCTGTGGATAGAGCTGTGCCAGGGCTTCATGGGGCAGGGGAAGCTGTGCCAAGAGTCCCCACAGCAAACTATGCCAGGACCTCCCCCTGAGGGGAGAGGCTGCTGGGTTAGGGCTCTTTTAGGGCAGAAGAATCTGTGCCAATGCTCCCCCAGTGCAGAGGAACCTGTGCCAGGACTCCTCCAGGGGCAGAATGAGCTGTGCCAGTGCTTAACCAGGGGCAGAGGGAGCTGTGCCAGGGCTTCACGGGGAAGAGGATGCTCTGCCAGGACTCTCCCGCAACACAGGGAGCTTTGCCAGTGCTCACCCAGGGGCAGAGAGAGCCATGCTGTGGTCCCCTGGGGAAGAGGGGAGCTGTGCCAGGGGTCCCCAAGGGCAGAAGGAGCTGTGCCAGGGCTCCATAGGGCATGGGAGCTGTGCTGTGGCCCCCCAGGGCAATTAGGTGTGGTGGCAGCAGGGCTTCCCAGGAGATGTCCTGCAAAGGACCCTGTGGTGCCATCAACTTCCAACCTATTGACCATCTGGGATACTCTCTGCCTTTCCAGGCAGCTCCATGTGCTGCCATGACCCCCTGGATACCCACCCTGGGTGCCAGCAGTCCCAGTCTGATAGGAAAGGACTCAAACTGGGATGTTTGACTGACTGCCCACAGACACCAACATGTTCACCACCGCGATGCCATATGGGGCGGTCTCCGCTTACCGATGCTGTGCGAAGGCAACTGTTGGTCTGTGGGGCCCCGCTGCGCCCTTCTGCCTGTGAACCAGGGGACACCGAGAGGAGATAGTGGCTGTTGGGGGACGGCGGCAGGCTGATGTGCTGGGGACTTTTTGCAGCCCCGAGTGGAGAGTGCTGGGGGGAGCACTGCGGGCTCAGGAATGTCGAGGAGGTGATGGTGCTTTGCCCTGCAGGCTCCAAGCAGTGGCTATTTACAATGTGAGGGAGCTGTGGCACCCCACCGTTACTTAACTTATCTGAACTGCTGGCTTGGCCTTTCAAGGCAGTTTGTTTGGATGCAAATGGACAGCTGGACACTGCATTTTCTTGCTTGATGGGGATACCAAAGAAATGCTGAGCAGGCTGCTGCTTCTCCTCAAGGCCATTGCTTCTCTTTCGCTTCTGGAGCTGCATCCGTAGCTCTTCCACCTGCCTCTGCTCTTGCTGCAGCTTCCACGTCAGTTCATTGATGACCTTCTGCTTCTCCACCAGCATCTTGTCTTTCTCTGTGTCAATCCCTTCCAGCTCCAGCTGGATGCTCCCTCCATTCATGCTGCTCATGAGGCTTTCTTCAGCACTGCCGTGAACCGGAGATGGCTGGAGACCAAACTGTGGAGAAGAAATGGGCCCGTCGTTGAATGTGTCTGGCAAAGAGCCGCTCACAGAGAGATCAGAGGAGGCTGGAGAGATGGGTGGGGTGGAGCTGGTGCTGCCAAAGTGGTAGAAGCCATTTGATAACATGCTGGTGGAGGACTGTGACTGGTAACTCGACAGGGTGCTTGTTGGAGTGACTGGGAAGGTGACGGTGGTGATCTCGCTGAAGTTTGGCACCACATTGCTGCCACACTCCTGGAAGGGCCGCAGCCGTTCCATCAGTGCTGTTTTGGTACCCGACACAGGCAAGCCTCGTATTCGGAGCTGCTGTCTCAGTTCTGACACCTAGAAGGAAAGTCACCAATGATCAGCCCCAATGGCAGCTGAGCCCTTTAGAAACCCAACGTTTCTAACAAGGAGTCTCAGATCACAGGCTCCCACCTTCCTGCTTTAAAGCTCCGTCCCCCCAGATGCTCACTGTCTCACCTACAGTCACCATGAACAGTCCTGACCACTGCACGTCCTCCAGGGTCTTGACTTTCCTTAACAGGAAAAACCTTCCTTCTTCTGGGAACTGTGATTGCTCTCCATGAACCAGCAGTGGTCCTTGGGCCATGAGATAACCCATGAGTCCCTTCCTAGCAGTAGGTTTCTACAGGAGCAGATGACTTTCTCACAGACCAGGAATTAGCTGATGATATCCTTTATCTCAGAGAACGTGACCATGTACATGGAGCCAGATACTCCATGTTCAGGCATCTGCACATGGTTCAGGCATCTGAGCTGGGGCACCACTATGGCCAAACTCATGTTATTTCTACATAATTTTATTTCTTCCTCTAATAATGAGTATTGCCCCCAGGTTTCTGCTCCTAAAAGGACTTGGCCTTCCCCATGGCTGAGGCTCCATTAACAAAGTATGAAAGAGCTGTTGGTGTGAGTGATTCTCCCTTATGCCCTGACTGTCTTGCCTACACAAGAGATTTAGGTACTGTTCAAACAGTGCTCATGGCTGCAGACTCCCGAAGATACCTGGTCGTGCAGAAAGTTGAGCAGGCCTGGCTGCAACAACCACTGAGAAGCTGAGTCACTGAGTGGAGGCCATGCTGATGTCTTAGCTTCTGGCTGGTCTGCCAGCAGCATCCATGATGTTCAACCATAAAACCACAGAAGGCATGAAGCAGCACAGATCATTCTTTAGTCCTTGACCTGATGGCCTGGCTTGCAGCCATCTCAAATTATACCCAAGATTTGCTGCTACATGCCCTGGAGCAAGGCACCCACAAGGCACCTGTAGAGCAGCAAACCCATGTTTTCAGTTACCATCGCAGTGACCAGTTCCTGACCCACTGTGATGTACCTCTGGGTTTGCTCACAGCATGGTGATTCTGGTTTGCTGGTTTGCAACAGGTGGTCACTCCCAGCCAGCTCAGCCTGTGGCACTACACTGCACACTTCAGGGGTAGCAAAGCACATTCAGGCTATAAGATTCTGCTCCTGCAGTGACAAAGTTTGCACTCACTTTCAGATCATCCAGGTTAGATGGCAGAGGGCCTGGCTTGATAGATGAGACACAAGTCTGGCCTGAAAAGCTGGTTTTCACAGGAGAAAGAGGCGTGTTGTTGACAGGAGTTGATGAAGAATTTGAACTTTTGACCATTTGCTCATTTGGTTGCCTGAAATAACAAAGGAGACTTGGGGTAACTTGTCTGTTCCCCTGGGGTCTCTGTGCCCAATGTACCATCTCTTTGCTCCCTTGGGGCTGCTATCTCCTGTATGAGACCTGAAGGACTGCCAACCCCAGGGAAAACCAAGTTGGACTGTAAGGAGATTGCTGGTGACCCACCAGCAGGTCACAGATGCCCTAGGCAATGCACAAAGCCAGAACAGCTTTGCAGGAGTCTGTGCTGTTCCCAAGCTTTTATGTTTCACTTGCATGCATCCATCTCCCTTGCACTGGCACAAATGGGTACAGCAGGGGAAAGTCTGGAGAGAGACAGGACTAAACCCTGCCATTGGCACATTGCCACTCACTTTATCTGGCCTTGGTTCATCCCTGGGTAGCTGAAGTGCTGCTGCTGCTGCTGCTGTTGCTGTTGCTGCTGCTGGCTGAGGATCTGGAGCTGCAGAAAGAGCTGCTGCTGTTGGAGGAGTCTGGCATATGCAGAATCCATGGGTGGAGGGGACTTCTCTGCCTTCTGGTCTGGAGGGATGTACTGGTGATACTTCAGCTTCTTCACCTTGGGCTTGGTGTCCTTGGGCTTTTTGTGACGGTTCTTGCTATCACTGGATGATTTGGACTGTTGGTCCAAGAAGGAAAGGAATTAGCTGGGAGAAGAGCTCCTGCCACCCCCGTGGAAACTCAGAGGCCTGGGACAGAGCAAAGGCAGCTCCTGCCAGCACCCTGACACTCATGCTCCAGGAGCTGCTGAGCCTGCATGTGGGGAACTCCCTCAGGGCTGCATCCCATCTCAGTTGTGCTGGAAAACACATGAGATGGAGAATGTCCCTCCTTGCCTGGAAGGTAGTTCAGTGTTGCCTTATATCTCCTTCTGCTCCTAGCCCCAGGGAACGTTTCCAGTGCAGAACCTGAGCAATCATCTCTAGCAAGGTGTAATGCTATATCTTGTACCATTACAAAATGAATCAAATTGCAGTTTTTGACAACAAGATTTGTTTCCCTGCATTATTCCAAGCCTTTAAGACCTCTCACACATGTGGGGTGCAGCATGCAGGCACTTCAGGCGTGGACGCAGCCAGGTGCCCTGGACTTGTTCCCTCTCCTCGGCAGACATTACCTTCACGGCAGAGGGCACTGGGAGGGTTGGGCTCTCCTGCCCCGCTGTCTGCTTGGGGCTGTCACACTGGCTGCTCTGTGCCGAGGCTGGGTCTGGTGCATGGCTGTCGGCGCTGTGGGGTTGATCCTGCAAGGGAGAGGTGAGCCGTGCAATGGGAGAGGGGATGTGGGGCTGGTCTCCACCCACAAGGGACACCTGGTACCCCATTCTCCCTGCCCCATGTTTTCCCCAGTCCCGTCGTCCATCCCAGATGCCTCAGTCCATCCCAGTCCCACCATGTCTATCCCAGCCTACTATCCCCACTCCCCCAGGCTATCCCAGTCCTCTGTCTCCCCAGTCCATCCCAGTCCACCCTAGGCTTCAAGCCCTCCCCATTCCACCTCAGCCCTGTATCCTTGTTCCCCCCAGTACACCGTTGGCCCCTCAGTGTCCCCTAGACTAGCCCAGCTCCGCCAGTCCACCTGTGGCCAGTCCCAGTCCCTCTGGTTCCCCCACCCCAGTCTACTTCAGTTCCTCCCAGTCCATCCCAGTCCCTTCAGTCTTCCTCAGTCCACCCCAGACCGTTCCATTCCCCTCAGCCTCCCCAGTCACTCCAGTCCCCCCACCAGTCCCTCACTCCATCCCACGGTGGCTGCAGTACCCGCGCGGGACAGCAGGGGGCGCGGCGGCCCCGTGCAGTCCCGTGTTCCTCCACGCGGGGCTGTGGGGTCCCCTCACGACACGAGGCGAGTTCCTTGGCCTGGGGCTCCCGCCCAGTCCCACTACCCCCTTCCCGTGCTCCCCAGGGAGGCAGGGCCCTACCTGGGGCACCCCGGCAGGGGCGGGGGGGGCTGGGTCCGGGGGCTTGGGGGCCAGCTCGGTGGAGCCCGGGGAGTCCTCGCTCCTGGCCTGCTCCGGGGACAGCCCGTCGTTACTGCTGTCCTCCTCGAAGGCGAAGGCATCAGCCGACTTGGGGAAGCTGACCTGGGTGCCTGCCGGGGGAAGAAGGGGCGATCGATGGTCAGGGCCCTGCATTGAGAGGTGGGGAGGAGCGCAGCGGTGGGGGGGACAGGGTGAGCCTTGTGGGATGCCATCGGTCCTGCACCCACGTCCTCCAGGCCTGGCCGTGGGCAAAGGACAAAGGACGTGGTGCTCAGAGAGATCGGACACGTCCTCCCATCCCCAGCACCTGGGTTTGACCCCACGGCCGAGGCTGGTGGGAGACGCGGTGGCATCAGCTCCTGACCACTGTCACGG
>NW_009630308.1:28713-49729 GCF_000690535.1 Cariama cristata
TGTGAGGATAGGCAGGAGGCTTTTTGCAGGCAGGTGGGGCTGGGGCAGGAGTGGCTCTGTCGTCCTGCCCCACTGTTGGCCTGAGATAGCATATTAGAGTCTCCATCAACTGAGCACCCCAACCACAAGCCCACACCATGCGTGGGACCCTGTCCTCAGCAAAAGAACTGAGGCTGCAATCCACCCAGAGGGTGACACATCTGTTCAGGGCACAAAAGCCAACACGGGTGGACCTGGCTGTGGCTGAACAGAGTCTTCCAGATCCTGTCTCTGTCCACAGTCTTCACCCACATGACATGCTTCGAACAACTACCACTGCCTCTCTGACATCCCCAGACATTGCTTCTTCCCCCTGCAAAGCTCCCGGCACGCTATCTCCTAGTCAGATGGGCAAGAGCTCTTGACCTCCAGTTTTTGCTGATAAATAAAGTACTGGAAAAAAAAAGGCCTCATGTGAGGCTTGGGAGGGCTGCAGGTGGGGGTAGAGGAAGGAGCAGCATGGTCGCACTTGTAATCTCCTCGTGCTCATGTCTGGCATTTGTCAGGCAGTTTGGCACACCGATAGTGAGGTGACAAATGGGGAACTAGGAGGGGCCTGGGCACAAGCATCCACCTGTCCCTGCTGCCGGTCTAGCAATGTGCGCCTTCTCACTGACACGCACCCTCCTGCTCTGACCCCTGCCCCTATCTCAGAGATAAGGGTTATCTCTGCCTGCTTCAGCTCATGGTGCTGGGGTGGGCAAGGAAGTAGGGAGCCCTGGCTCCCTGCCCTGAGCTGCTGCCCAACCACCATATGCAGTGGGGATATGAGATCAACTGTGTCCTCTGGAGAGCCTCTCCTCCCTGCTCTTCAGGGCACGGGGCTCCTCATATGTCCCTGGAAACAGGACCTGTCCCCTCTCCATCAGAGGCAGCATCCAAACTGGGTTTTCCCTGAGGAATTGCAATGCTGCACGGTCTACAACTGGGCTGGGTGGGAGCTGCTAACCACGCCTGCAGGCAAGTGTGGACATCTTTTCTCCAGAAAAATGACACCAAGCGAGGGGAACTTGTGAGTCTGCAAGACTCCTGCTGGGCTGGCATTTCATAAGCATGCACTGAGAACTGGTGCCAAAGCCAGGAGCCCAAGGGACCTTCAGGACACAGCAGCAGCCCGGAGCATGACAGGAATGTGCTGCATCTTGCTGCTTGATACCACGGGTCTGTGCCGGGTGGGAAATGCTGCCCTTATCTGTCCTGCTCTCACCCAGCCCGGGGCTGACCGTATTTGTTTCAGGATCCCATGTCTCTACTGTAATCTCAGGCAGAATGGTGTTCGCTCGGGACTGCTTCTAATGCACTGGGTATTGTCCTCTCAAGCGTATTGGACAAAGTGATGACAAGGACCTGGTAAAAAAAGGTTCTTATATCACTGCTCAGCTATGTAGGGCACTGGCGGCCTCCTGTCACTGGGACGTTAGGGCTTTCAGTTGGGGTCTGGCACTTTCTGCTCACCCTGCCGGAGGTGATTAGAGGAACACGTCAGCTGAACTTTCCACTATATAAACAGTTGAGATTCCAAGGTTGAAGTAAAACGTTTTTAAACCCTGTCATCTTTCTGGTATTGCAAAAACAAAAGTCTTAACGTTCAGAAGTGCCAGTGCTCATCTCTGCTCTGTGTTCAGCCCTTCACCCCAAACCGTGAGCACTATAAGGGGCCTCTGACTCTGAAAATCAGTTGGAAGAGCCTTGAGCCTCAGGCTTTCTTCTGCAGAAACCTGAGGACTGGGAATGTGTTCCTGGTGCAGTTGCACCACCTCCTTCTCGTGGCACCCAACAGTACCAAGTAACTTCATGTTTGACCCTAATATGTTGTGTGTTTCACTGTAAATGGGATAAAACTGGCTTGCAGGACACATTTTTTCCCCAGCAGTGTGATAGAAGGGCATTGAGAAAGGTAGAAATTCAAAATTGAGCAAATTATTTTAAGTCAGACTTTTTTTTTTTAACTTTTTTTTTCCTGTAAATCTGTTTACCACAAACTCCTGACAAGGCAGCTGGAGAGAAACTCTGTTCAAACTTCAAGCACACTTGCCCAGCCTCCAAGCCTCAGCTCCAGTGGATAAAGTCATGCTCAACCTGCCTCAAATGTTTATAAAGGGGGGGGGATTTTTTGAAACTTTTTTTCCACTGTTCTTTCCTTCGATAAGTGGCTGGGGAGATTTTATTTGAACTCTCCTTAAAAATTCCTCTTCAGGCAGAGTCCTGGAACATTTCACCTTCAAAGACAAGAGCTGTGAAATGCTGGAAACGGAGCGGCTCAAGGACCAGACTGGAGAAACTGCCATACATACGCTGCGTGCACTTCACATCAAGAAAGCCAAGAGCAGGAACAATTGTGGGGCAGGACAGAGTGGTGTCTGAGCCTGGAATGTTTCATGTCATTTATGCTGGTTTCTGAGATGAAACGAAAGTCAAAGTGCTTCCTGTTTCAATTCCCATTTTCAGCATCACTCCTGTCATTCAAAGGCCCTTCCTGTCCCAAAGCCCTGCCACTGTCCCCAGCTTGCTCTGAGGCCCAGAACAGACACTTAACATGGGATTATGCCAGTGGAAATAATCCCATGAATTGAGGAACCAGGAGCAACAGAACACGTGGTTTCCAGGGGGCAGAGCACCTCTCAGTGCCTCACCAGAGACCCGAAGACCGATTTGGACATGCAAAGAAGGCCCCAAGCTTCAAAAATAGGGGCTATTGTCCTGGTACTGCAGGACTCTGCTGGCTTTCCTGCTCCTTTCTCTGCTTTTGGACCTCCCCGTCCTGGCACTGAGCCTTGGTGAAATCTGAGTCACTTTTTTGCTTTGTATTGGCTCTCCCACCAGCCTCCCTGCAGCAGCACAGGGGAAATAGTTGTGGAGGATTCTGCCTCCGTTCTCTGGCTGGGGAGTAGGTGATGAAGGAAAACCAAGCTTAGGCGTGTCAAGTGCTGGGTACTGGTAGGCAGGACTGTACCCTGCTTTGGGGTGCAGGCTGCTCCTTGTATTCCCCAGCACTTGAGCACCCCAAGGATCCTTCTCCATCCAACAATGCAGCATCCTGCTTTGTAGGGCCTTGCATACCACTAGCATAAGTGGGAAAATAAAAAGAGAACTGCAGCCTTGCTGAACTGGAGCCGCTTCACCCCCACCTATTCGGATGTAAAAGTTTGGCAGGGCACAAGTGGGAGAATCCAGACTGGCCTCACAACGACACATGTGCATTCAGGTCCTCTCCCACGTGAGGCAGGAAAGAATGTCCTGTCTCCAGCAGTATCATTTACACGCTGAAAGCCTTGGGGAGGGAAGGGGTTTAAGAAGGGAGGTTCTTTCTGAGAAGACATGGCTGAGCAATTGTGCATGTTTCAGTGGTCATTGCTCTAAGATGAGAGATCTCTTTCCATACCTCTGGATAAGATAGCACAGGCTGTGCTGGACTGGGCTACTTACTCTGAAAATAATAAAACTGAAGCAATAAATGCAGCTCTTAAGTCCAGGCTGGTCACTTCCTGCAGTCACTGCAGTACATCCTCATAACCTTGCTAGACCCTGCTCTGTGCCATGCACACAACACAACACGCACGTTCACTTCCACTACCTTTTATGGCCTCTTTCACAGCTGAGTCGACAGGAATAATATTCTTCTCCACCAGCTCCAAAGGACCCGGCCTGAGAGCAATCTTTTCATTGAGATCATCTGCCAGTCGGGCTCTTTTCAGCTTCATTTGAGTAGACTGAATGGACCCCTCTGCAGCTGAGTCTAAAAGGCCAAAGGAAAGGCATCAGTTCAGGACCTGGGTCATCTGTAAGCACAGTGCTCAGAGAAATGTGCTTCCCCTTCAGCACAGCCTTTCTGGGCTGTGGCCAAAACCTAAGCATGGCTCAGTGCACAGCAGGAGTTGCTCTGAGACTGGGAGGCAAGATGCTGGACTGGATGGGGCTGATGGGGTTTGGGACATGGGTCCTCCTCTGAGCCTTAGGTCCAGCTTCTGTGTTCGCAAGCAAGATCCTCTGTCTACTAGCCTAGGCTTGCAAATCCAGCCTGCAGCTGGAACATCTTCCCCAAGGCTCAAATATGATCTGCAATGGAAACATCATTAACAAGCTGCAACTAACACAAAGGCCAAAGTGGACTCCAGCTCCTGCCTGCCAGAAGCCCATTGGCCCTTGTGGGCTAATGCAGATGGATCCCTACTTCTGGGGAACAGCTGGAGAAAAGAATCATGAACAGTGTTTGACAACTGGAGTAAATGGCTGACACCGGAGGATCAAAAGCTGAGCCTTTGGGAGTGGACATTTAGAGGTGGTGTGACTACGGCATTCCAGGCCTTCAGGGGAAAAAAAAAGCTGGAGAGGAGCACAACAAAGGCAACTAGATCTGGAAGCTACAGCCCTACCAAACCCAGCTGAGAAGTCCCCAGTTATTGAGTGGTGATAGAAGACTAGCCAATTAAACAGAAAGTTTTCCTCAACAAAGGTGATCTGGCTTCTCTGGTGTCATAGGTCTGAGTAGTGAGGGAGTGGGATTCTAAACTAGACCATGTCTATACCCTCGGGGGTCTAAAATAAGAAAGGCTGCATCTAGGTTGTGCTATATTCAAAGACTGGACATTCTTCTAGAAGAGACACTGTAGGCAACACAAGCTACAGGGCTTGATACCAGGAAATTTCTCTGCAGGAGGTCAGGAGAGCTGATCTAGGGTCACTTCTGGGCTCAGACTATATAGGGCAGTGAACACACATGAGCTCCTTGAGGTGAACAGTAACAGAAGGTGTGCTTGTAAGGCATTTAGATGATGCAAGGTGTCTTAGCTGGCCAGTTTCAATCACCTCTAGGTGCTGTTATGAACAAAATGGACACCCAAGTCCATGATATGCCAGGGCACACCTCCATGAACTGCAGAGCATGATGGACAGAGGTGTGAGCAGAGGCTCCAGCTAAGAGGTGTGTGGGGCAGCACAGCCAGCTTGCTCAATACACAGCCAGGCAGCCTCTGCTCCACCTCTCCTCGGGCTGTGTCTGGTTGGCCCTGTCCATGCCTGGTGACTCCAGCTGCCTCCACATCTGGTTTATAGGGCCCAGGCTCAAACTCCAGTCCATATTGCTTCTATTATTTAACCTAAGGGAAGGACACTTTCCACCTGTTAAACAAGCAATGGTGCTAGCCCATTTTAGGGATGGACACCCAAGGGAAAAGCAAGGCAGCGACACTGATCCAGCATGGGACCCTATCTCAGCACTCCTGCATGCTGGAGGAAAAAGAAATACAGAATTCATCCATACTGAGAGCAGAGGCCAGCATTTACATTTGCCAGAAAGTGATCTGCTTCTTCCAGGCGACTGACAGGACTCGAGGAGAGAGACTGCACATCCTTCCTGTCTCTAAGGAGCTGGTTATCTCTGGAGATAATGAGAGACACTGCAGTGTTCTGCTGTCTGTGATGGGATGCAGTGGAGCCGTTCCAGCTCTCTGGCTGGGAGGGGACACCAGGATGGGAGTGGGGAGAGCTGCTGTGGCTCATGGAATGATAGCAGGGTTCACCCTTTTCATACGGGTGTGCTTGGGTCATTGACCGCATCACCATGAGTTGCCACATAGAATATCCAGACTTCTGGCAAAACAAAAGATGTACAGCTTTGGGAGGGTATTGCAACCACCTGCTACAGGGATTTCAGTGTCCTGGACAACAAATGCCCTGGGTATGCTTTTCATGAGGATCAGACTTCGGCACCTCTGTCTAACAGAGTCCTCTTTCACAGTTGTTCTCTACCCCACTGTCCTCTAGAGCATCTTATACTGGTCCCCGGCAGAGATGGGAGAAGGATTAGATGGTCTTAAGTCTGCTTCTGCCAGGGAATAACCGTGTGTCCTGTCTCCTGAAGACCAGGTCTGGACTGAATTCCATACAACACGTGTCCCATTTGAATCTGCCTCTCATGAGCAGCTGAGACAAAGTTAATCATGATGAGAGTCCTGAAGGGAACCCACGTAGGGCAGGAGAGACATAAGTCACAAGGCAGGAGACACAAGGAGTGTGGGGGAGAAACTCAGGCAGTCTTACCTTGTAAAATGTGCATATTGACCAGGTCTGATCGCTCAGGCCTACTTCTGATCTTGTGCTTGAGATAATCTTCAGTCTGCAGAACACAAACACAGAGAGTTACCTGGCTAGAGAAGCAATAAGATACAGAAAGCATCTGCCCCTGTGCCATCCCATGGTTCTTTTGGATTTATTACAAGCTGGGTTGAGTGAGCTCCTAAATGACGTTATTTTTTCAATCAAACACCAGCTTGTTCTTGGGCAGAAGTTCTTCAGAAATAGAACAATGTGCACGGAGCTGCTGACTGTTCGCTATACCCATTCGTAAGCTGTGTCCTTTCCAATTTCCCTTAGGCTTCTGATGCCTGAAGTATTATGACAACTCATGGGAAGGATGAGACCTGTTCACAGGGAGTGGTGGATCTGCTCCTAGCTTAGCATACCATGTTGCCTTTGAGAATTGCACCAAAGTAGCTCCAGATTGTACTGTTAGCAATGGCTTCTGTGGGAAGCCTGGTGCTCTGGGTTGAGATATGAGGCTGAGCAAGTCATGAAGACACCCAGACTCTCTACCCAGGTTATCAGTCCTGCAGTTCCGGTGCTCTGTGGTTCCTCACCCCAGCTGTGACATTGGGAAAATCCACTTTGCAGATCACTACAGCTGAGCTTGTGATGAACACAGTCCTGGAGCCTTGTGCCAACTTCCTCATGGTTTTAGGAACAGAAAGGGACACAGATGTACAATAATGCCATCCATTAGGGCCAAGGAAGTCAATGTTGAGGGTAGCTGGCCTGAAGAATACAAATATAAGCTTGTCTCCAGGTGAAGAAAAGCTAGAGCACAATTTGGCCAAATTACTAGCTGTTTGCTAAGTTGAGATGCAAGAAGAAATAGTACAAAAAATATGCATAGTTCAAAGAGGTTAAAATCTTAAGGATAAATATAAAACCATAGTACAAGCAGTTGGAGCAAAACTGGAAAACCCACAGTACAAAATGTGCAGGATCATGAGAAAAAGATTTTATAAGGACTTCTGTAGCCAGGACAAGGCAATGGAAAGTGCTATCTGTGTTCCATAAACAGGAGAAATAATTGTGCGTACTGCTGAGATGGTTACAGGATTTAATGCCTTTTTAAACCATCCTCACTAAAAAGATAAATGGATATTTATCAATCAAATAAGTAAGCCAAGGACCTTCAGCAATGAAGGAGAAGAAGCTCCAGTTATCAGTTTGGAGAATAGCTTGGAGAATACTCAGATGAGTTAAATAGTTTGAGACACACAAGGCTAGAGTAATAGCAACTGTCTGTGGATCTCCAGGAAACTGGGCGAGGGAGAACATAATTTCTTGCTTTAAAAGAGTTGGAGAAAAGAAACCAGGAAATTATAAACCCATCAGCAAGATATTGGATCAAGTAATTAAACAATCTATATAAATGGATTTTGAAGATAGCAAGGAGGTGAGTAACAGCCAGGATGGATTCATCGAGAACAAACCACATCGCACCAACCTAAATCCCTTCTATGGAGAGATGACAGATTTCTGTTACAGGAATAAACAATAAATGTCATGTAGCTTGACTTTAAGCATGTTTTGACATTATCTCACATGACTTTCTCATATGCAAGCCAGAGAAATTTGGTCTGGATAAGACTAACATAAAAAAGGAGCATAGCTGTGGGTCACCAGAAGAATTAGGAATGGCTCACAGTCTAAACAGAAGAATATATCAAATCATGTTACACAGCAATTTTTCCTACTAGTCAATATATTCATTAATGCCATAGATGGTAGAAGACATACTCCTTGACTCTGAATCATTCAAGGCTAACAGATTAAAATGCAATTAAATCTGGAGTAATTGAAGAAATGATCTGAAATACATTTGATACAATTTCAAGAAGGACATTTGGAAAGGACTGCATTCAGGTCACAGTGAGCCACAGCTAAACCAGCTGATTAAGCACTGGGGTGAATGAAGACTTAATGCACCAGAGTTGCTTCTGTACTGATCACTGGACTGTTTTCTGCCTTAGGCAGAAATTAGTTACTCCATAAGTAGAGAAAAAAATATAAAAGGCTCTGAAGAATCTACTGATCAGCAGCTAAACCACATCACCAGACCTGCAGGCAACTCCCTAGGAGATCCAATGAAGGGTGTCAGATGGATCCTAGGAATAGCAAGGCCCCCTTCTGTGCCCTGCATCTGAAAATGTCTATAGGAAGGGTCTGGATGACAGCTACAGAAATCGTTATTGAGCCAGAGATGGGATCAATGAGGAGAGGCTGAAGGTGGGGGAGGTTGGTCAGTCCAGAAGTGAGACGGCTATAAGGAAACAGGATGCAAAATACTTTTTAGAAGTGCTACAAGAGAAAAGGTAAAGAATTCTGCATGTGCATGCATATAGGAGAAAAAGTAATGGGCTTAAACTTCAACAGAACAGCTTGGGCTGGCAATCGGAGGACACTTGCTAACAGCACAGGTTAGAGAGCACTGGAGCAGGTTGCTGGGGGGGTGGGATGTCCATTGGTGGTCACATATCTGTCAGGAATGACCCAGATGGGGCTGTTCTGCTCTGGGGCAGAGGCACGACAGCTGTCCCCTACAGTCCCTCCCTGCCATGCTTGCTGGGATGCTGGGAGTGAGTGCTAAAGCCCTGCTGAGCCAGACTGCCTCAGGAAAATCAGCCTGCTCTCTGTCCTCCAACCCAGCAATCTATTATAGGACATTGACTTCAAAGTGTGCTGTGCTGGCCTGATGCCAGCCTCTAACATAGCCAGTGACATGTTTAAACAAAAAATAGACATTTTATTTACTGAAGTCTTTACAATTCCTTACCCTTCCCCCCATATTTTTTCCCCAGCTTATTTTCACCAATGCAATCCCTTTCTTGGACCATGTGTAGGTTTGCCTGCTTCCTGTGCCAGATCAGAGCAAGCTGGTGTCTGCACCTGAGTGCAATTAAATTCACCTAATGCATTTCCAGCTAATCCTCAGATCAGGTTCTGACTTGGGCTAAGCTTACATTGCTGTCCTACAGATGTGGCATTGTTCATGTTGAACCCAGCATTCACACTGCGTTAGTCTGACTTTCTGCTGTGATTTCAGTTCCTTTTGACCTTTGCTGTTTATAAGCTGTGTTTGTGTCACTGGGGTGCAAATGGTGGAGAAAGACTTCAGATGTGGGTTTTTTTTTTAGCATCAGCTGAAGCAGAAGAGCTTTCAAAACACATGAAAGTGGTTGTTGTTATCTGCTTTCTGTTTGCAGAACATCAGTTTGGAGGAATATCAGCTAAACAACAAATGCCATTGAGTAATTATCTGGAAACAGCTGCTGCTCCTTCCCTGTCAGAGCTCTAAGGAGGGCATCCTTGCAAAGAAGTATATGTTTGTTATGAGCTGTGCTCATTAGTGTCTTCATTAGCATGCTCTAAAAATGCGTGCAGTTTGGGATAGACTGGACCATCCTTCCCTTTTCCCCAGGCAACTAGCCAGTGAAAGCTTTTGAAGAGAAAGACAAAGAGACAGAAATGTATACTTAAACCATAAAATATATGACACTTCAAGGATACTTTGGATTGCTTGAAATTTTGTAAGCGTACTAATTTTTCAGAGTCATATTGTGTTTCTTATGCTAGCCATTTATTACTGCAGGAGACTCAGGGCAAGTGATTTGGAGCGTGTTTAACCTCAGAAGAGCACTTCTCTGTATTTCACAATCATTCTTCCTTGCAAAGATCCTTTTCCATGTGACTGCAAGCACGTTTTGTGGATTAATGTAACACACTCTTGGGCTGAGGCAAAACCTGCATGACTGATTGTTCCCTTTTCCATGGACATCCCTACAGCTTGGTCAAGGCTGGATGGTGGGTGCTTCGAAAACCAGTGTGATTTCCCAAAAAGTGATCGCATCACAGAGTTTCGATGTGTTCTGGAAATGGCTGCTTATCTTATCTCTGCCTTCAGCAATATTTAGGGAAACCTGAGTGCAGTTAGATAATGGGGCTGGTGGGAGCCTGGCCCACTTAGCCCCTTGGACGCTACACGTTGTAATGGCCAAGCTGCACTGCAGAGCTAAAAGCCAACCTCCTGTCTGATGACAAGTGTGAGCTCCCTGGGGACTCACTCCAGGTGACAAAGGGCATCTGCATTCCTCCTACACACTTGCTAAATAGTTAGGCTCCTTCAATCTTGTTTGCTGCTGACCCTGCTCTAACCCCACTGGCTTGAGCAGGAGTGGAGAGCAGCCAGCACAGTGAGGAGTGGGCTGTGGACCTGGCCTGGAGAGAAAAATGGCACTTCAATTGGTTGGACATTTACTGGAAGGACTGCCAGTGCCATGCTGACCTACACCCTGCCCACAGCCTCTTGTGAAACCCAGGTGCTCTTGTAAAACCCCATAGGTCAAGGCACGGATGGTCCCTCTGCCCTTTTAAACCTTCCGTGCTTTGAGAAGGGTGCTCCAGAGCATTTGTGAACCCTGGCTTGGCCCCACCATGTCTGGAAGCAGGGTAGGTGCCCTGACCCTCATCCTTGGCCACAGGGCCTGAATGGAGGATGCCAGAGGAGGGGACAGTGGTGGAAGGTGCTTTCAAACTCCGCAACACATGCAAAGCGAGCCCACGTGTTGCCTCATTGGGATGGCTGCAGGAGTTACCTTGGCTCGCTCCAGACTTTTTCGCTGTTCATGGAATGCAGATGGGCTTTTCAGTGCTGCAACAGGAAAGAAAGAGGAGTAGTCAGCACAGGAGCGGAAGCAAGCAGCCACCAGGATATTCAGCAACAGCATTTTAATAAGTGCTATAAAAATAGCAACACAAACTAGCCGTTCTCTTTATTGCACTGACTAAAAATAACTCAGGAAAGCTCTGGGAAATCCCATGGTCTCAGTCAGTCCATGGCAGGAGAGCAGGGGGAATGGAGAGCATGGGGAGTGCAGGAGGCACATGGGCAGGGAGGGGGTGCAGGCTTTGAAACGTAGTGCTCTGTGGGACATGTCAGAGAGCAGATGTGACTTTTGCCTGGAGTGTTTCCTGCAGGTCGTGGAAGGCACCACAGCCCCAGAAGACAGATCTGGGAAGAGCAACAAACTGAGAAGGGACCTCACCTGTGAGTAAAACCTGTAGGTGACTGAGGTTTGAGACCAGCAGGAAAACGGAAAAGACCTTTCTTGCCTCTTGGGGTCATGTGGGCACAGCCTTCAGTGAGGGTATTTCAAGACAAGGCCCTGCAACTGTGGTCCTTATCCCTCTTCCATCACTGACTACCCCTCCATCTCTCACTGGACATTTATTTGTCCTGTCCCTTGCCCAGAAGCATTTGTGTGACATGGGGTTTCCTTGGGCAGGCAGCTGCCCGGCCAGGTACCAAGCAGCAGACTATGCCCTCAGCATCTCCTGACACCAAGGAGGATTAACTCAGAGGGGCTCCCCAAAAAAGGCCAATGATCCCTGGCTCTTGGACCAGTGAACACCAGTCCCATGAAGCAGTCTATACTGGAATCATGGAGAACCTTGCACATTTTCTTGTTTGGTTCAGTAGAAATAGGAGCAGAATTTGCATGGTGAAGGAGTTAATATTTCTCAGATCCTGCAAAAATTCTTTTCTGTCTGTGTAAACAGGCAAAATTAACTGTTCCCATTGGGACAGGGAAAGGGAAGGTGTCATGACCCACAAAACCAGTCTGCTACAACTCTTTGTTTGGCAACAGGAATTCCCTTTCTGTCTTCTGAATGGGATCCAATAAGGACAGAGATTATTTTCACACAAGACATGTTATCCTCCATCAATCTAGAGGATGATGAAGAAAAGATTGGGAGTAGACGGGAAATGTTTGGGGGCCCTCTGAATTGGCTTTCGGTAAGCAACACCCAGGGCAACCCCCATAACTTCCAGCGAATCACAGTAAAACACAGGAGGCAAAAAAAAATTTGGAAAGCGGACATACAGACAAGCTAGCGTTACTGTGCCATGCTCTGGTGAGCAGCCATGAGGACTTGTGATAGCTGGTTTAATCAGAAGCAAGATAAAATGATGCACTTAAAATGAAGTTAACAAGAGACATGATTTTTACAGCCCTGCTTACTGTGAAGTACTGACATTGGGAATGTGCTATGGGCATTGACCAAATGCTGTGCTATTCAAGAGGAAAATGTTGCAGAAATTAGTCATTTACCAAGATTTTTGGAGGAATTATGTGGATGCTGCAGCTTGTATTAGTCTGCAAAACAAATAAAGACATTGCTAGCACTGATCATTCAGACAAATTGTCAGGGGATAACATGTCAGCTTGAAATGGCTGAGGGTCTGGAGGCAACAGGGCAGAGCCGCTGTGCTTGGTGTTGATAATCTTGGGACTATTGCCTTTAAGGTTTCAGTTAGAGGATGAGATGGTGGCTGCGTACAGCAAGAAGGTCGTTACTTCAAACGCAGCTATTTCTGCAGCTCATTGCAGTAGGAGGAACCTTGCCTTAAGGAATCCTTGATCCTGAAAGCTGTTTCCCCCTCCTTTTGGGGAGGCGAGCAGGATCTGGCTGGGGTCCAGGGCAGGCGTCTGTACAGGTCTAGAGAGAGGGTTCATCCATGCTCAGTCCCACAGCCTACCTTTCTGCAAGTGACTCCACATGCTCTTGATTTGAAATGCTTTTACTGGGTCTGTACTAGTTTCACCAGGACAATAAAACTGCATGTGTTGTTGCATGAATTGGAAACTTCCTACTCAGTGAACCTGAAGAATGGGGCAGGGTCTGCTCTGACTTGCACTCCTATGCATCAGGAGCGTGGCTGTGTCTCAATGAACCTGGATTTCCCCTTGATTTCAGAGGATCTTCCATACACAGAGTCACAGTGCTGAAGGAACTCAGAGGCTGCTCTTGCCTATCAGTCTGTGCCTATCTTTATTTACAGAGCCTTTTTCGGTAGTGTTAATTTTTTTGCCAGCCAGTTGTTCAATTTACAACCTGAAAACATCTGACAATCAGAGTCCAGCTTTGAACCTGAAGTCTTGTGCAATTCTACTGCTCCTGAGTATCCTCCTTTAGGCAGTTTCCTGCCTTCTTCAGTGATGGGACCATCTGAAGGTTTCACATTTCTTAGAGGAACATCCAAGGGAGTATGAACAGATCTCAGGTATACAATAGCACTAATCTTTTCCATTCAAACCAAACACAGACTGGGCTTTGGTAAGGGTATCTGTCTCACTGTGCTATACTTGGGTAACACTGTTATTTCTCCCTGTGCTATTCTCTTGGATACCAAAAACCATCCAACTTCCTAGGACTTACTCCAATGTTTCATGCTTACTGTGCTATAGCTGCATTGCTGGACAGCTTAGGAGGCTTTGCGTGTAGTCATCAACTCCTCTTTCTACAAGGGTTTCTACAAACCCTCAAATCTTTTATCCAATGTTATTCTGTTACTCTGACCTTCCATCTCTCTTTCTTGTCTCTGTATAAAAGGGATCAGTTACAAAAACAAAGTTTCTCTGTCCCGGGATTATATCAACAGAAAACATACACAATGAAAGCAATCCTTGTGCAAAATCTGAAGTGCAATGTGGGATCAAGTGCATGCTCCAAGCCTGGCACCAAACCTGACTCTGACCATGGAGACAGGCAGTGCCCATCTTTTCTCCTTCCAGAAGGGCTATTCTCAACTGCTGTGGGTTGCAGCCACATGGGTTCATTTCTTATCCTCCTGCAATGAACTGAGATCCTGTCCCAGTGCACCTCCTAGGGCCCATCTCACCTGCTGGTCCTCAAAGCCAACAGGGCATGGGAAGATATGGTTAAACAGAGACTTGTTTTTCATAAGGAACAACTGCACCTTCCCAAGCCATGGGAAAGCTGGCTGGGCCTCCCACGTATTAAATGCTAATGTCTGATACTTCCTCCTGAGGTGAAATTCAGCAGTTAAATTCTGCATGTTTGTTTTTATAATGGTAAAAGTGCCTTTTCTTCTATTACTCCAGTGAGTGAACTGTGATCAAGCTTCCCAAAATGGCCTTCTTGGCCAGAAACCAGACTGCAAAATGTTAACCTAGAAGTTGGGAGTGCGAAGAAACCATAAGTAACAGGAAAATACCCTTCAGTTGCCATCAAATAAATTTGGCTTAATATGTGGTCTGCAATGTGTAAGGTATAAATGTTAGGGCTCATTTGTAAAAGTGCAGTCCTGTGCACTCAGCCTTGCAGAGCAGCATCAAGTATGCAAATCTCTCAGTTGACACTACTGCTCCATACGTGTGCAATAGGGTCTCCTGCACCTTATCTAAGTGTGCCCACTTTTATAGAGTGGACTTAGCAGTTCAGGAGATGTTAGACTATTTTTGGCCACTGACTGTATTGCCAGTACTTGCAATACTATAACAAATGTCACATTATTTTGCTTAAAGCTTCAACTCCTGGAGTCCTGTGATTGAAGTGCTTGCCCTTTGGTGGCAGGCAACATAAAATCTGAATGCTTAAAGAAATATACAGAAGAAAAATGGGAAGAACATGCATTTATCAGTCTTAAAACGGTGTGATCATTTTGACAGTCATGATTTTTGTCATCCTGCTCAACTTTTCTTGATGCTTGATGCTGGCAATACTGTACTGAGAAGGTGCCTGTTGCTGGCCATCTTGACACAATCCTTTAGTAAGGCAGCTGCATGAGAAGGGTAGAGGGATGGGCAGGGTGCAGCAAGCAGTGGTAGAGCCATGCTCTTAGTGAGGAGTTGTTCTGCTGTTTAGACAAGAGCTGCATCCCAGTCTTCAAGGTCAGCCAGAAGAGACAAAAGTGTCACAGCCTTTGGAAAGTTGTGGTCTTAGCAGTGAACCCAAGGGATCCTTGATGAGACAGAAAGGATAATCCTCTACCTGGGTCCCAGATAATCACAGATTCATGCACATGGAGCTTCAGCTAGGTCAGGATAGAGTTATCTATCGAGCATGGCTGAGCTCCCAACATCATTTCTTTGGTAGTGCTACAGGTTTCATGATGCATTTGCAGGTGCAGAAGGGCCTCATTTTCAGTCACTTACTTTTTAGGCTTTAGCAACAGGCTTTCTGATGCTGAATGTTTACATGATAATGCTGGCCTGGAGCTTGTCCTTCGGGCTTGAATGCCAGGTTAGCAAGGATGAACGTGATCAGAGAGGGGAAAGTACAGACGTCACTTGTCAGTCTGCAGCAAGCAGGCCCAGGTAGGGTTTCTTTGTCCTCAAGTGTACATTGCCAGTTTTGCCCTGTGGGGTCCTGGCTGGGCACAGGCACAGATCTGGATATGTCTCACTCACCTAGGGGCTACCTCTCCACACTGGGACCAAGGCAGTTACCCACCGCTTCCTTCTACAACAGCCTCCTGGAATGGACCCTCTCTACCTCTTCCTTGTTCTGTGAGTCTGATCCTGCCACGGAGGTTCCTGGCTTTTACAGGAGGACATGAGATTCTCTGCCCTTGCCTACATGAAGAGCTTTGTGAGTTGGATATGCTTGTCCTGCTACAGTAACCTCTGGGACAGGGAGCTATGCAGCTGAATTTTTGGGTGGTGTAAGCTAAACATCTCTCCTGACTTCAGTTTGAGCAGTGGAATTATAATCTGTGTGGCAAATGCTGGGCACCGTTGTACAGTACCAGGGACCACAGTATTTCCACAGGGCAGGAAGCAAAGTCCCCTCTGGTAGCAATCTGCTCAGGGTTGAGTGGGTCTGAGTAGGCAGCTGGTGTCACACTGTACCCCAGCAGTCCCCAAGATGAACACAGCCCCTCTGAGCCAGGAATGGGTAGAAAAGGCAGAAAAAAATACTCACGTGGCATGATGCCTTGGTCAGCCAGCTGCTCACGGGTCCTTCTCTGCTGGAGCCGTAGCTGTAAAACTGTGTGAGAGAGAGAGTGTCAGGAAAAGATGCAGGATTTTACTGAGGTACTAGTACATCTATCAGGGACAATGTGTCAGGGGATCTGTGTGTGACACAGAGGTCTGGCACTGATCCCTGCTGCTGCTGGACCAGCCTTGGTGCAGCAGAGTGCTCCAAGACAAGGGGAACTGCCAGGGAGGAGCTGTGTAGCTTGCACCACCCCAATCCTCACTTTTGCAGACAAATGAGCAGGGCAGGGGCTGCTTCTGGTGCAGGTAGTACCGTGGTGCTTGGGACAGACTGACCCCTGCTTAGCACTTGTAACAGCAGCCTCAGGTGAGCATGACTTCAGCTCAGATAGTTGCTCAAATCAGAACTCTGAAGCTAGGAGGTCCTCCTTCACCCCAGCATTGTGGATTGAGTAGAGCTTTCCAACTCCACTTCTGAGGGCCTCGCAGCACATTTCCAGCCCTGCAAGGCTTGGCAGTAGATGCAGGTATGCTTACTGTACCGAGGGGGACGTAGCTAATGTGGTGAGGAGAGATTAGTGACATCTCTGTATGAACCCACTGTTCCAAGGACCTACAATCTCCAGTATAACTTATTTTTTGAAATAATGCACTGTCGGATGGGAATGAACCACTGATCAGGGTCGCTAAATGACTTAGTGGCATGACCTAGGCTACAGAGCATCAATTAGGCATGTAACAAAGAAGTACCTCTCAATATTTACAGCATGTAATGGTAGCCCACCATACACCTGCAGCATGACGCAGGACTGCACAGGTTAGTTCATCCCATCACTCAGGTAATACTGCCTCTAGTTTGAGTTAGTAACATATTCTACACCTTTGTTTTTGCAAATTCGTCTTCAAGAAGGTAGACACTTGTATCACAAGGTAAAACATAAAACTCACTTCCATATTTTCCAGCTGGAAACTCAGCACAGCTTGCCACGAGGTCATATATCTTTCAGCAGTCACAATATAACTGCACGCATATCCCCTGCCTACCAGCACAGCCCCAGACAGCATCCCTTAGCTGCCTGGAGAGAGGCAGTATTAGAAGGGGAAGAGAAAGAACAGCTTTTTTGTCCCCTGGAGCAACCTATTGATCTCTGCCAACAGCTTATGTCTACAATACAGCTTCCCTGGGATGTGGGATGGAGTTAGATAATAATCCCTTCCAGAGCAGTCCCCAAAGCACAAGGCTCCCTGAGATGCCCTTGCTTGTGACTTTTCCATGTCCGCTGTACAAACCATGTCTCACATTCAGAGCAAATGTTTAGTGAAGGTCTCACATAGGACAATGATCTCCTGCCAAATTCCAGCACTTCTTAGGACACCAAAGATTCTTGCTGTGAGGAAAAAACATAGCCTTCAGTATCTGATAAAGTCTGCATGTGTTCTGTTCCCCTTATGCCAGGGTGAAGTTGATGGCTAGAAGTCACTGGCAAACCTTGCTGCCATGGAAGTCTGTATCCCACCATTGTCCCATGGCACCACCCCCAGTCAGTGCTGGTTTTGCCCATGGACACGGATTTAGACCCTTGCACTCTAGATACCTACATCAGACCCAGTTATGTGCATCCCCTTCGCAGGAGACATCACCCTCAGGGCACCTCAAAACCAAATTAGACAGTTCATGCTTTAGGAATGCCTGTCTTTCCTTCTTGACTATAGAGGCAGTTTAATTGGTAACCAGTTTGTGGTAGGTATCTTACACAGGGTAAAGTGGACCCCAGTTTCTTTGTGTAGAACTTTCTCTGTGACTGGTCACAATATTGAGGAACCATGCAGAGCTTTATACTTTCCCCAAGGAAGAAATGTATCTTTATGGAATAGGTGAGCTAAGGGAGGTCGGAGACCATCCAAGAATAAAGAAGATTTGTAGCTTACCCAGGAATGGTTCTCTACTCTTCTAGGTCCTGGTCCAGTGTCCCAGGCATTAGAGCATCTTGCCTTAAACTGAGGCAATTTACATACAACATCCCATCATCAAACGGGAATCAAGGACAGCAAAGACTTCTAGAGTTGCATACAACACCCTGCCAAGGACACAGCAGTCTGCCCCATCTAGCTGTAAAATGTCCCAAGCGAGGATGTTCCATCACTTCCCTTCACAGCTCACCCATGTGCTAAATTATTTGCACCATTTCACTCCAACTTCTGACACGGCCAGACCAAGTGATATACCACATCCACATGAGCAAGGGGGATGCTACCAATCAGATGACCGTGCATTCAAAGTCCACATTCTCTGCTTCTTGTGCTTATTTCATAGCCCTTCCTAGCAGACAAATAATTTGACAGCCTCAGGGTGCAGTCAACTGTCAGCCAGGCCTGTTTACAGAAAAAGGAGATGTTACAAATTCCCTTGAAGCATAGCTTGGAAGGTGATGATGATTCCCAGTGTGGTGACTGTAAGATTCAGCATCTGCCTTGATGCAAGAAGTGCTGAAAACTTGTGCAGGTTTGCCTACCATAGCGCTCCCTTTGCTTGGATGCAGGAGCAGCACTCAGGAACCCAGATTTCCCAGATCGTACTGCCTTCCAGCAAACAATGCACAATCCAAGGGACCCTACCCTACTGCAGCTGGTCTGTGCTCCAGCTAACAGCCTCTCTTTTGTCTCCTGCACTAAGCACTGCGGATAGACCATCACAGAGGGGACCTGACATTATTTAATGATAATTTTGTGAAGGGAGAAAAGGTCTCCAAATTGTTTTTCATGCTGACAGGCATAACGGCTGTGACCCAGCAATGACACAAGCTGTTCTGAGCATGAGAGCTAAGCTCTTCCATGGGTGAGTGGCTATGGGCAGGTCACGCAATCTCTCCCAGACTCATGATTCAGCTTGGGCCATGCTGAGCTTACAAACTTCCTGGCCCATTCTTAAGCCACAGGGCAAGGAGGAAAAGTTTATCCAGCCTTGTCTGTTCAGGGCATGCTGACAGAAAATGTGAAGACAGCCATGTGCAAATGCTGACCATTTCCAGGAGCAGCCCAAACTCGATGGTTGAAACAGTTATTTCAGCCGCTGAATATTCATCCAGATCTGGACCTCCTCATGCAGTAGGATGCATGTCTCGACTCCCAAATGTCATCTCTATGAGCTTCCAAAACCTGTTGCAAACCATCTGAAGAAACATAACTGTGGACAATGTCAGACAATAACACTCAGCATCCCTACAGGAAGAGGTAAAGCAGCCACTACTTTTGGCAGCCTCCAAGTCAGCGCTGCAGCTTGCAGCTTGGTGGATGCCAGCTCAAAGCTTGCACCTTTCCTTCACAACATCAATGCTTAAAGACAGGGCTGGAGGAGCCCCTGGCACCATCCAAACAACCACCACTTAGCTGCTTCTTGAAGGGAACTTAAAATATGTTGAAGCTATGTCTGACCCCAGCTGCATTCCTGTCCTCTTCCTTTGCCACGTGTCTGGAGGTCTGAACTCTGAGTGATGCCTGTGACTCACTTTGAGGATGCTGTCACCCTCTGTGTATGAGAATTGTTTTTTTTCCTGAATATTCTTATTTTTCAAGGAAACTGCTTTGCTAACACTTCAGAGCAACATTTATGTTACAAAGGGGGATGGCTGGAGCATTGATAAGACAATCTTGGTCCCACACTCCTAGCATCCTTATTGCCTGCCTGCACCAGTTTGAATGGTGAGAAGTAACCCAAAGGGAGCAGCCATGCACACTTGTCACCCTATGGTACCAAGCTGTGCTGGCACCATCAGTTGCCATCAACTGAGAGAAAGCCTTGCTTTCAGCAACCCTGCTCCCTCCTATGGTACCCCATGATGAGAAATCCCTCCCTAGATCATGCGAGGCATTTCAGACCTATTCCAGTGATCTTGCTCATGAGCTTTTTATCTTAGAAATACTACTCTTTTCTATGCTAGCACTAAGTCCCATTTAGTGGTACAGCTTCCAGAAACATCCTCTGCAGTGAGGATGTGCCATCGGTGCAGAGAAGATATCCTGGTGTCAGTCATAGCTGGCTCTGGTGGCCCAAGCTCTGAGCACTGCCCATGACTCGCAGTCATGAGTCATCCTCCTCCCTAGGAGTTGACCTCAGCTTTAGGAAGCTAAGAGAACAGCTTGGGTCTTGCCTGGCCTGGTGATGCACCGCAAAAGACATGTTCAAATCCTCCTTCCACCTCAGCAGCAGGCAGACCTGGCCTTCTGCTTCAATCTGCAGGGACACTTTGAGTTCAGTGCTCACCAGACGGTCAGGATGGGACTTTTATCACCTGTATCAGAGCATCCCCCAAGCTGGGTCATTGCCAGAGCACTCATAGCACCATTCTCTCTTTGGGGAACTGGTTTTAACAGCACAGGGGGCTAAGGAGCACTAAGGCACATTGCCCAGAGAGGTGGGGGAACTGCCCTTCTCGCAGGGTTCAGCAATAGGGCAGGCAGGCAAAACCATGGCTGACCTGACCTAGTGTTGGTGATGGTCTGTCTCCAAGAGGGAGGCTGGATCAGAGCCTGTCCTTTCCCACCAACACTTAGGTAGCAGTCAGAGCAGGTTCCCTGGAAAGTCCAAGGCTGCACGAGGCTTTCTCAGCATTCAGTTCATCCTTGCAGCTGAGACAAGCTGCCCAGGTGGAGCTGCAGGTCTGTTGCTGCTTCTTGACTTCTGACCTAGCATCTGTCCCTGTCTCTGACAGACCCTCTGGGAGTGGGAGTAAGTGAGGCAGAGTCCCTGCTTCAGCTCTTCCCAGCTCTCTTATGTGGTTTCTGGTGAAATCCCAGTAGTTGCTGGTTTCCTCCCTGCTTGGGTTGTGCCAGCACCTTCACTTTGATTAGGAACCACATTCATAACCAGTGCAATCGCTGTGCTCTTGTCTTCCTCTGAAGTAAGTCACTGCTGCTACCAGAACTGATGGTCAGGCAGTTGTCTTCCGCTCCCTGCACTTTGTGCTGCTCCCTGGACCAGCCAGTGCTCCTGGTCTGTGCAGTAAAGGGGACCAGCAGAAGCACCACGTTATGCCAGTTTGACCCAAGTGCACGACCATGATGGGAGTCAGCAGTTTGACAAACAACTCAAGCTGGCACTGCCACTAAAAAAACCAGCAGCAAGTCACTGTTCCCTCTACCAGCCACCC
>NW_009630308.1:49760-79179 GCF_000690535.1 Cariama cristata
TCTTCGTGGCCCAGAGCTGGGGTTTGAGGAGCATGAGTGCAGCTCAGTGGTGCATAGGATGGGGACTGCTCTGCTAGGGCCAGGGGGGAATTGGCAGCAAATTGGGAATGGGGTGATGGGGAGGAGGGACTGCTGTTTCCAACAGCAGCATCTTTGTCGTATGTCAAACAGCAGCTGAGTGAATGTGAAATGTGTTTGTCCATGGCCATGGTGCGTACCAGAGGAAACTGGTGACTTGCCTCTGCTCACATACTGACTGGCAGAAAACAGCCCTGTTTTGGACCCAGCCTCCCTTGAAAGGCAGGACTGCTGCTGGCTTTGAGACTGTTTTTACAGATGGTATCTGAGGCTTTCTTGCATGACCATGCCAGGGGGAGAGTAGCTGCCCAATGGGAGATGCACGTGGGAACCTTCAACTGTCCCAAGGTCCCAGCAGGGCAGGAACAGGGCTGGCTCAGTGGCAGGCTACAGTCGTGTTGCTTGTGGCTTTCTTGGGGCTGTGGCTGTTTCTGTCAGCTGCATCAGGAGCAGGAAGCTGTATTCAAATCAGGATGTCCAAATGGGCAGGGCAGCCAGGTGCAGTGATGCTCCATCTTGGCTGAGCAACAGGCTGACATCAAGCTCCTGACGGGAGGGTTGTGCTTAGGTGAATGTGGAGTCACCCTGAGCTAGGTGACAAGCCAACCAACCTCCTGGGTGCCACCACTGATATCGTGAAGCACTGGTCCAGCAGATCATCATAGGGCCTGCTTTCCTGGAGCTGTTGTTTTGCAAAAACACCTTGGTCAGGCTCTGTCCTGAGCCCCTCCATGGCTCTTGGCCCATCTGCTCTGCTGATAGCCAGGTACCACAAAATAATTTCTCTGTAGCATCACACCCCCAGGCCCATGTTATCCTCTGACAACAGGGCCTGTGTGGAACCCGTGTGAGCAGAGATGAAGCTCAGGCAGTCACAGCCCAGCTGAAAATGGCACTGCTCAGCTGGGACAGCCATGGGAAGCTTGGATCAGTCCTCTCCTACCTGGGTACTGCATTGGAGCGAGGCCCAGCCACACCAGCTTTACCTTTGCCTGTGGTGCTCAGCACTTCAGAGGTGGGAGCATTTACCTTCTCCTGGGCAGATGTGCTACAAATTTGTGTGTTGCCCAGGAGGTTGCACTGCACTGCACCAAAAAAATCTCATCTACATTGGTGAGAACAACATCTCTAATCCTATGTCTGGGCCTGCAGATGCCTTGGAAAAGACACAGGACCACACCTGGCTAGCAAGGAGCCCAGACCACTGAATGGGCACAGGTCACCACTAGACAACAACCAGCTGTGAAATCCCTCTGAAGTCTGTTCCATCATAATGTGCAACTCCAACCTCGTCATGGTCCTGAGAACAGGCTGCCACCAGCCCTCCTTGGAGTCATCTGTTCAGCATCCCTGTGAGGAGCCCATACATCCTTCTCCTCAAGCACAGCAAGGTACATTTCAATCTGTCCTATAACACATGCCTGACTGACAGAGAAACAGGTCTGTCAGCTAAAACACCAAGGTCTAAGATGCTGGAAAAATAAAACCAAGCGTAAACCTATCTACATCAAGTCAATGTTTTACAAAAACTTCATGAAATCACAAAACACTGTCATCAGTTAGAGAGCACCATATTTAGAGTGTTAAACTTTCACTTCTCACTAATTAGCTGAACTACCACTGATGTTATGCAGATGTGGGCCTTGTAAACTCTCTTTCCATATCACTGGACAGAAAAGGTCAGAGTTAAGGGTAAGTCTGCATCTGCCAGCTTTGTTTGCTCTGTCTGATGACAGCGCTTCTCTGCTGCTGAAGTACAATTGGTTTGTATTCAAAGCAGGAGATCACTTCACATAAATGATTGTCTTTGGGAAGAGTTAAATATGTTTCTGGAACAGACTTTAGATGTCCTAGATGATTTAGTGCAATCCCATTGATAATTGGAGCACATAGGATAGCATGGCAGGCTTGAAGAATCATCATTCCCGCAAAATTTGTCAGGATGACCTCAGATGAGTATATTTATCTTTGGCAAAACAGACAAAATAAACCCACACACACAAATCCTCAAGGAAGGGGAGGGGAACCTGGAGGCCTACAGCGTGTTGGTGATTTGATCTGTCTCCTCTGGAGTGGTTCCTGGTGCCCTGCACTGGGGTAGCTACCATCTCTCCACACTCCACAGCTATACTGGTCCTTCATTGTGGACCGCTGGAGAGAGAAGAGCAGGAGAAAACACTGTGGGACTCGAGGGAGGATTGCTGGGCACTGTGTGAAAAAGCCACTGCCTCCACCAGATCAGTCTTTCCTGGACAAACTCTTTTTCTTGCTACTGATGCTGCCAGGTGGAAGTGAGAGACTGGAAAGCTGATCCTTGAGCCACTCTAGGAGGGATCCCTATATGCCACTGTCTTCTAGCCGCCACATCCTTGCTCCACTTTCTGCCTGCTGTGTGCCACAGAGATTAAAGGGATTCTGGGATGAGGAAACAAGCAGCAAGTAATATATCTCTAGCACCCTTTAACACACACATATCGCTTTCAGCTGCTCAGTGTGTGCAGGTCATGGAGAGACAGCAAAAGTTTAGCTGTTAAGATTTACTTCTAGCCCTCATTAACATTGGCCTGGAATCCTTCAAAAGGGATTCAGACTCGTCATGAGTCACAGAGCACAACTAATCCTTCCCAAACCTGGGGAGCAAGCAAAGCCTCACACCTGCCTGCGCAAGATCATTTCCAAAGCAATGGCGCATCACGAAACATGGATCCTTGGGGCTTGGCATTTCAGGGGCTGTTCCCTCCTGGGTTGTCCTTCGCATGTTCCGTGCAAGCTACACAGCTTTCTGTGTAAACTGCTGCTGTCCTGTAGCGTGTTACAGCCTCTCAGCCATGCAGGGGGGTGTGGTGCAGGGCGATGGGTTGTCTGAGACGTTCATCACACTTCCAAGTGAATGGAGGAAAATAAATCAGAGAACTACCCTCCTGGCATCCTTGTGGGACTTTACATCTACCGAAGTCTGCACACAGAGGCAGGGACACCAGAGGAAACTCTATCCCATAGAGACTTTGCACATAAAAGAAATTCAACCACTTCAACCATTAAATGCTAGCTTTTCTTCTCTATTCCCCATGTTACTAAAAATCCAGCACAAACTGAAAGCAACATTATTGATTTATTTGTACTCCTCAGCATCCCGCTTTCCTCCCCCATCTCAAGACTGCAATGAACAGGATTGTGCTGTGGCCATGTCCCACATTACCTGCAGTGATCCCAGCACTGGAGAGAGTGAGGTGCAGACATGCATTTGGGATTTTGGCAAGCCCAACTCAAGCAAAATAAATAGGAAGAGAAATCTTGTCATATGGGAAACCTATCTTTCACCAGGCAATAGTGAGGGATGGCAGTTATGGGAATAAGTCATGAACCAAAGAATGCCCCACAAATTGACTGCCCTAGAAATGCTGAAAGGCACAAGAATTTATGGACTCAAAGACCCACAAAGTTTACTTTTACTGGATAATCATTTGAAAAATATGTTTAGAGATCCCACTGTTGGTTCCATAGTAAAGCCAGCTTACAAATAAACCAGAAATGAGCCTTAAAAACAATACTGGTTCATTTGAAAAGAATGCAGGGACATGTAACACGGCCCATCCTGCTCTTGTCAGAAAGGTGGCAGTGTTGCTTTGTAGTTGCTGGAGGAATTGTTACAGACAGATTTTTTTCAAATGAACAGCAATGTACCATAATATACCAACAAAATCTAAGGAATGACTTAATCTAATGAAATGTAAGATCAGAGTGATATGGAAACCACACCAAAGCCCTGGACCCAGGTTTTGTATAATTCGGCCAGACTAGAACACTTGTGTTTGCACACACACTCTGGGTTTTCAACCAACTGCCAACTTTGTATTTGCTGAGAAAACAAAGTTTAAGTTGACCACCCAGCTATCTAAGAGATCCTGATAACACTACTCATGTCTACCATCAGTATCATAAATCTCTAATTTCATTATCTACAATGCACAAGGAGGCAAAAACACACACAGCATGGGTGACTTGCCAGATTGGGTGCACGTTCCAACGTGACTACCCCGTCTGGTTTTACAGCGTCCCGTACAGCACATGCAGCTGGTTTATCTGAACATCCTCACAGATAATATTCCTGGAGAGAACTTCACCTCTGGGAAGGTCAGAGAAAGCTCCTTGAGAACATTTTTTAACATTAATATCACAATATATTATGGTCACTAAAAAAATTACAAGCAGAGATACCCACTCACAAACACAGCATACTTACTATAAATAAAGCCAGTGAATAAAGACATGAATATCCAGCAGAGGGTCTGATTTAGAAGTGACCATCCCATAGTTCACCTTCACTCACCTTCACTCACGCTGAATGTCCTCTGAGAAGCCCCTTACCGGTGCTTCCCCTAACTTACAAGACGGAGGCATGTTTTGCTTGCAAACCCTCAGAGAGTGGCAATCAATTGTGTGGCTCCGGTTTTATTTCTCTGATGATGTCACTTTAAATACTTTTCATGTTCCATTTGTTATTTTTACTTCTAAAAATGACGCATTTCTTCAAATTCATTTTTCTCCAATTAGTCACAACTTAATGGAACAAAGTCAGCTGCCTGCATGTCAGAGAGAGTATCAGGCCCGAGCTCACTCCGATTATCACAGACAGACCCACAAGAGCACCTGGAATATACGGACGGTGTTAGGTACCTTGTTTATCCCAGATGCCCTTTTGGCTTCCTGCCCAAATCCTTTGCAGCAGGGCCAGGGCAGGAGACCCGGGAACTGCAGTTTTACCAAAATAAATCACAGACATAGATAGAAGACAATGAAAAAACAGGAAAAAAAACCCAAAACCCAGAGAGGAAGGAAGATGCGCTTCTCCACTTGCGGAATAACCTCTGTAAAAGCAAAGCCGTGACAGCTCTACGACCCCTTGAATATTTTGCTTGCATGCTGCTTCCAAACATTTAATGCAAAACAGTCTGTGGCTGCGGCTTGCCGGAGAGAGAAGTTTTAAGAGAAATCTCAAGGTTTCCCCTACCTGATCTGAACTTGCTCCGAATCAGCAAGGAGTGCTCAGACCCCAGGAGTGTCATGGTGACTCGGGGACCAGATCCAGACGCCCCTCACTTAAACCATTAACTTCCTCCACAGAGAAAAGCTGACCAGACCACAGCTAGTGTTCAGGATTCATCCAGCTCTCCTGGACTCTCTGGGTGCTTTTACAGCTGGCTGGCAAGAAGCAGCAAGTGGCTTTGAAAGATTTGGTCCCATGCAGCACTGACCCTCCACAGACTCCAACTGCTCCCCCTGTGCTGTGTTGAATTAATTAACGTGGAGCTAGCGGGAGCCTCCTCCCGCCCGGAGTTTACTACCAGCAGATGGGTGTCCTGGCTGATGTCATCGTCTAGCGGGGAGCAGCGACTATCGGAAAGGGTCTTAGCAAAGACAGAAGTTTGATATCTGATACTAATTACTACCGGCCGGTAAGCAACCAATCGGAGCGCTCCCCGTCTCGGCCGACTTTGGGAGCCGCTAGGAAATATCAACAGAGCAAGGGCTTAACTCTTTGCAGCGTGGTGCAAGGCAGGCCCTGCAACCTCGGCTCCCACGCTTGGGCAGCCAGTGGTTTTGGCGTCTGCGTACCCCTAAGAGGAAGGAAGGGCTGGAGTCAGGCCAAGTGTCCTCGGCAAGGGGACGGCTGGGTGCAGGGCCTTCTGCGTGAGTGCCGTGTTGGATCCCTGTCCTGTCCGGGAGCCAGAGGATGTGGCTACTTGGCAAATGGAGCTGTGACTCCGGCCGCTGCTGCCCCTCACCTGGCTTGGTTGGGTGCTGACGCACAGAGCAGGCTGTGCCCTGGGCTGCACAGACCCTGGGGCTAAGCTAGAAAGCTGAAAGTGAGCACAGGAGTGCTCAGGTGTTTCATCTGCGCTTCCCTCTTGCAGCATAGGTGTGCCCAAAGCTGTGCGCCTCGGTGCTCCTCAGTATGTGGCTGCATCCGTAGGATTATCCACTTGAGATGCTTACATATGCTGTGGCTCGGGTAGCATATGCTGCAGGCACTTAGAACATGTCTTCTTGTTCTGTTACACACAGACGCTCAGAATAATGCCAAATATATGAAGCAGGGCTAAATTTTGACTTAAAGTTTCCTGTGCTACAGATGAGCGCAGTAATCCCAAGGAGGTTGGGCATAGCTGTGTGCTGGACATAGCTGCAATGGAGGATGCTTCTCCACCTACCAAATGTTCTCTCAGAGAAGAAAAAATTTTTGCAAAAACACAAAGTAAAGAAGTGTAGATCCTTTGAGGCTTCCCGTCCCCAAGTCCACATCTGTTTCACTTCAGGTAAGTGGAAGGAAATGAACTGATGGCACCTTTTACCTTGTAACATAAGTGGTATAAGTCAAGCTAAGTCAGGGACAGGTCTCAGCTTCCCTGACACATAGGTGTCACCTGGGAAGTTGCCTAAATTCCTGCTAGGTCATAAACATCCACCTGAAAACTCCTTCAGAACTGGTTTGGGGTTTGGTTGTTTTGTTTTGTTTTGTTTTGTTTTTTAATCCTGGGGTTTCTTAAACATTTTGGTTTCGTGGCATGAATTTCAGGGCTCCCAGACTTGTAGGCCCATCTTGCCAGAGGTCTTAGAAACCCAGTAGTCCCAGAAGTTCTGATTCCAGCAATGCCCCAGTTACACCTGAGAAGTGCTGGGGTCCCTCACCCTCATGTAGTCCATGCAGTGAGGCTGTCCTGAGCTGAGCCCTCTACCTGTCATGGGCTGGGCATGTGATTTCCTCATCATGCTACATCTGATAAAGTGGACATCCCTTAATGTCTGATGGGGAAAAGGTTATTGAAATAAATTCATCCCCAAGCATTGACCCAAGACAGTAAACAGAGCCCTACTGCAGTGTCCAGCAAGGTGGTCAGAACACTTGTTCCTTACTAATTTTTCCTAATGTTTAGTCCATTACATTTGAAATGTCCCATCTAATAGACTTCTCCTCGTAAGTAGTGCTGTCCTGAAACAAATGCCAGCATTTAGCAGAACCACACCATGAGCAGCTCAAGGACAAGACAGGACTCATTGACACTCACAGTCTCAAACTGCAGTTTCTTGTACTTTTTTGCATTGCAAACTCCTGTATGATTTACTGCCCCTGCTGATAAAAACCCCTCTCAGGTATCCCTGCTCTCTTTGGAGCCTGCCAGTACTTAACCGTCTTCTTCATCATGCATTAGCTGGACCTGCCTGAGGAGGCTCTGGCCATACAATGCCTCATGTGCTGCTCTCACCCTGGTTCTGTTCTTCTGCCCCTTCAGGACTTCTGCAGATGTGATGGATGGGTCCCTGGTTTCACATCAGCCGTGACAATGCACATGTCACCCAGCAGCCCAGAGTGAGGGTCTCCGGGACTCTTTTGCTCCAATGCTACATCTTCTTGTGAGAATAAGCTCTGCTTCCTCAGTCCCCTCTTGCTGTTACTGGAGTCATTCACGTTCATGTCCTTTTCTGCCTGCGAGTTACCATCTCCAATCTTTTGAGTTCAGTGGAAGAGGAGTGGAGCGCAAGGGAGACACTGCACGGTGTGATCCTGCTTGGGGTAGATCTCCCTGTGGCAGTAAAAGCCCATCAGTGGAGTTGGCTTAGGATCGGCAAGGAGAGGTGAGCTGCCCAAAGTGCACAGCACCTCATGTCCTGCTCTCACCCTGGATCTGTCCCTCTACCCCTTCAGGACCATCCGCAGATGTGATGGATGGGCACATGAGCTCCAGGCCTGATGTCAGATGTTTCGAGGAGGCTGGTAGGACAGGCCTGGTCCCTGCTGCAAGACACTCTCTTGGGTGGGCTTCTTCCATCACCTCTATCACCGGCACCTTGTCTCTGCTGAGGCTCATGCACAGAAGAGGACTTGGTAAAAGACCCCACACTGAGGATGTAGACAGTGCAGGAGCCTTCTGGGCCCCTAAAGCCCTTGACTATCATAGTCTTCCCTCTTTCATGGAGATGCATTGCCCCCCTAAATGATAAATTAAGACAAAGGCCTTTTTTTTCCTAGCATGGACTACTAAAATGATTAGTGGACGAGATGCATACAGGCTGTGGTCTCCTAATTTTTCAGAGCAGTCTGGAGGTGCCTCTAAAGCAGTGAATAAACCAGAACCAATTAAAAAATTCAGGTTTTGACTTTCAGAAAATTTTTCACATGGTCCCACACAAGTGCGGTGAAAACTCAAGATTGTTCCTAGGCAGGAAGCAAAGTATTATCATGAATTAAAATCAGGAATACACAAGAAAAGGAGGTAGAAACATTGGGCAATGATGAACAGGAAAAAAAGGACAAGTGCTACATTTATTAGGTTTTTAGAGGGGGTAGGGGCTGCAAAATGTGCAGCTGAAAAAGTAAATAGGTTAGTAAAATCTCAGAATGATCAAGAAATTGGTATGTGGCCTGCCTCAACTAGGGAGGATGGCCAGACAATGGCAGATAGAGCCCTTTTGATGTGGATAAATTCCTTACTTTCATGTCAGAACAGAGGATGAATCCCGCAAACTCCCCAAGCATAGAAGCCTGGGAGATGGATTTATGCAAAGATCACAGGTTCCTTGAGCTTGAGTCACTGTGAGTCTGTACAGAGGCTAAGTGAACGAGATGGTATCTGCACTTCAGAATAAATCCTTCTACTTACTTCTTTGTTGACTGTTCACACAGATTAATTCAAAGTGGTATGATTTAGTGGGGACATGGTGGTTGGTAATTTTCTAGGGATGTACGTGGTGTCCCACCTAACTGACCAGACCTCCATTTTAATGGGATGCTTTTGTTCCTCCTTACTCTTTCCTCAGAACTTTTCATTAACCTGCAGACAATTCCTAAGCAGTTCCCCTGGAGGGCACATATCAGACCAGCACTGAATCTGGAAGGTTGTACTGGCCGTGTATCCCAGGGCGCATAGGTAGTTCTCTGCTAGCTGAAAGAGTAAGCCTGCTTCTGGCTGAGCGCATTTACCCAGATATTTAGCCATGTGAGGCACCCAAGCATCCTTTCACACAGTGTGTTTCTCAGTGCCAGGGTTTGCTCATAACAGGTGTCACAGCTGGTCCTGAACACCAGTGCTTGTGCAGGATTGTTGGTGTTATGGCTTTGCTCTCTGTTCCTTGGCATTACAAGTCCATGAGGGAATGGATGAGATTGTTGCCGCTTTCTTTAATACCTTTTTCTTGTCAGCTACAGCCTGTTGGCCACTGACAGTCCTTCCCCTGAATGCCCAGATCCCAACAATCAGCACTGACACTCTGCTGAATGACACCAAAAGTGAAAGGGAGGAGCAAGAAGATTGAAGTGGTGACTAAGGGGCTCAAACTGCTGCATATGATCTCATCTAAAAACTCATCTCCTGGTTAAACCAGAATTTTCTTAGGGAGGCTGAGGAGAAACTCTGTGTCAGCACAAACAACATGTCAATATGGTCTTGCTTATCTGGCACTTCTCTCCATGGAGCTCCTTGTCCAGGTGATGTTGGAGCCACCACTCTGAGAGCACTGAGGTCCTCCTCTGAGAAGGCTATAGGAACCGTACTGGTCACTATGGCAGTCACTAGGCATGGGGCTGTCATTTCTCAGGTCTGAAAGTGACCCCAGTCTCTCTTCCTTGAGTGGTAATTACTAATGCTGGGCTCTTGACTGCGGAGATTCATAGACCGGTCATTTTTCTTCCATAGTCCGTGTGTTATTGACATTTATTGGTGTTGAAACTCATCTGATGTTTCATCTTTCAGGCATTCAAGATGGAAAAAGTATTCTGCAACTGTTTGCAGGAAGTTTTACTTCTTACTGCTTTAGTCATTTTGAATCGTCAGTCCTTTTCCCTAACGTTTCTACTGAGGAGCCCTCTCCCAGCACATGTTCCTTTGACACTCCACAAAATACCTCACTCAGATGTGAAAAATGGCCGTTTATTCCTGTTTTTAACAAGTCATTAGTCCCTAGGCTCTTCCTAGGAAGAGGAAGGCTCTTCCTCTTCACACTTACAAGCTTGGAGCTAGACATGTCTGAGGAGAAATCTCATTGAAAGGTTGGTGGAAACCCACAGCCACTGTATTCTTTGGCCCACTCTTATCCATACTATCAGTGAATACTTCAAAGACTTTTGAACAATTGATGGGCATGATAACCCTTTTACATAGAATTCCTCCATATTTCTGCTAAATCTATTCAATAAATTTGCAAACTGGGATGAACATCTACTTGTTTATAGTTCCTTGGGCCCTCATTGGAGCCTTTTGTAAAAAAGAGCATCAGATTTACCAGTGTCCTCCACCCATGGCAGATAAGGATTTTGGGTCTCACACTATGTTTAGCAGCAAGTACATGTTCCTTTGAATATTAAGAGTTCTGCAGTCCTTCAGGACTACCAGGTCCCAGAGATCAGTAACTACTCATTTGACAAATTTCTTCTAACATCACTTCTGATGCTACTTCAACTGCTCCTTAGTGACAATCATAGGAAAGACAGACCCCAGATCCCAGCATACTCCCCATGTTTGTGGAGTTTTTGTTACCTGGCCACCATTCTTTCCACCTCTTGCTCTTCTGCTGGTGCTTACAATGGCTGTTCCTCTCTCCTTGGGATGCTTTATATAGTGTGCCAATTGTTTATCCCAAATGAGGGCAGTGCCCTGCCCTTACCAAGCCAGGTAATTAAGGTAGATAAGGTAAATTGCACAGGTGCTTAAGGGAGAAGCAAGCCAGTCCATGGGCTTTACTAGGCACCCTGCTTAGGTTCCTACTGCTACCTACCCACCTGACATCCCCTCAGAGAATTAACTAAAACCCAGTGTGCCATTTGCCACTCTATTTAATGCAGAGATAAGCCTGTGATGGAATTAAGTGATAATGAAGAAAGCCAGTTAGTCAGATATTGTTAAACAACGCCTGAGCCTGACTGGGCCAAGAGAAACTTCTCCTGCCACCGTGTGACCACTGTGCACATGCTGTACCCTCAGAAGTACCTCCATGGAGAGCAATGCCACAGGTCTGGCCTGGATCTTGCAAACTGCTGTCTCTCTCTGCTAGGGCAGGTTTGGGAAGAGGTCAGGCACACATGGGCTCTGGTGGGAGGCCATGTTATTACTTGACTGCAGGCTTCTGCGATGATGAAGATTCAAATGTTGCTGATTCCAGGACCTGCTCTTAGAAATCCTTTCTCCCCTCTCCAAAACTGTATGCCACAAACTGCCTGGTAAAACCATGCCAATGACAAAGTCTGAGAGTTCAGAAGAGTTGAACAACATTTTCTCCTCCTCTTCTCCTCTCCTCCCTCCCTCCCTCCTTCCCATTCCTCCTCCAGGCAATACCAGTGTCCAAACTTTGCAAGCTCTCGGTTCACTCTTCATGCTTGTTTCTTAGGAGGTGAGGCAACCTCTAAGAGAGGACTCATCTCCACAAATGATTCAACTGCTGCATTCACAGTCCAGAGCTGGTGTTTCCTTGTGGTGGTCATTACGTGAGTGTCAACCCTGACTACATGTATTCTTGATGTCCTCAGGATACAGAGGTAAGTTGTCTCCCATAAGCATCAGACTAGAGGCAAGGAGGACGGGCACGGAGATCACACCACAGATACTGAGCCATTTGCCTGGAGGCTATCTGCCTTAGATAGTCCAGTAATAGTAAAACCCTCCACAAGGTCTTCATGTGTTTCCAGAGTTCACACTGCCCATCTCATATCTTGGGCACATCTGACACCAGGCACTGTGCTCCTCCACAGTCACTGTTCAGCTTTGAAAAGGGCAGACATCACCACCAGTTGCCACCTTTCTTTGGAAGGTGAAACAGGCATGTAGGTACCAAAGACTGCAAAGACCAGTATTGCTCCCCATGCTTCTCTTTCCGGCACTGCTATAGTCATGTCTACTGTAAACAGGGTCATATCGACTGCAGTGAGTGAAGGAGTGAGCCTTAAATACCAGAATAAATTAGTTGCGGTAGGGAATTCCTTTGAACCGAGGAGTCACACCCCAGAGCTTACCAGATACCAGGAAGCAGTCCCTACTAATCCTCCAACACACCCTATTGTTTATGATATTGACTTATTTTAAAGCAAATTGTTTGTTTCTATGCAGATTTGCATGTGTGGGAAAAAGACCCAAATGACCTGATGTTTCTGTGAGATCCCTCTGGGGACTTGGAGGGGTCAGCATGTAACATGGTGTCTGTGCCACAGAAGGCCAGATGCCAGCAGGTCTCAGGGCTGTGGAGCTGCAACCTTGGGGAAGGACATCTCCCAGACCCTCCCCAAGACTGTGTTGGCAGGTGAGCTCGGGCCTGTCTCCTGCCCTCTCAGCCTCATGCAGGGAATTCACTTTGCCTGGCCCACTGCTCTGTCATCTGCTTCCTCGTTGCACAGGAGATCCAGCTCTGCACCAGAGAAGACCTGCCATTTTACCCGTGTGCTCCAGCTACAGCTGGTGTTGATGCCAGCAGAGTGTATTTATCAGCATTGTCACTGCAAACCCCTGAATTCAGCAAACTAAATTCACTGCAAGTCTTAGGGTTGGACGTAATGCCAAGTAAAAGGTCTCGTAAACTGTTTGCAACTATCCAAGCAAACAGTTTTTCCCCAAACCTGGTATCCTGCCAGTCACATCTGCTCAGACCATCCTCTCCTGTAGGAATGAGCCCAGTTTGCCTTTGCTGTCCTCTCTCTAGCACCTGGCAGCTCCATTTGGAGAAAAGCCATCCTGACATGGCCTTATTTCTTGAATCTCCACTGTGTCTTCTGGGAAGACAAAACTGATGGGATGAAGTCATGACTCTGGCTGTCCCCATCCCATGTGTAGGCTAGCGATAATTTGCTGCATGCTTGTATAGCTGTGCTGGGAAAGGTCCCATGGGGAGATACAGCTGTACTGGCACAGAGCTCTGCTGAATGTCCGCAGGCTGGTATAACTCTGAATGCCGAAGGAGGAGGAAGGCTGTATTTTTCTTTACAAATATGTTGCTCAGGAGTGCATTCTTCCATTCATAACCAATACAGCTGTGATAAACTGAGTATAAGGCATGCATTACAGGGAAATCAGTAGCCAAGGCTCACAAGGAGCTCTGGACATGCTTTGAAGATACCTACTGCTAGGCTGTCATCACCTTGATAGAGAGTGGAAGAAGCAATCTTTCCCTGAGGGAGACTTTTAAAATGTGCCAGATGAACTGCTCAGTAATGGATCCCAATGATGGAGACACGGACCATTGCAGTTGACTTAAGTTAAGGCAGATATGAATCTTCTGCTCTGAAACTGCCCCAGCAGAGCTCCAGCTGTGCTGTTGGTCATAGTCTTTAGGAACCTGCAAAGAAATAAGCTTCTCTTTGCATGCCTGAGACTCAGCCCAGGGGTGAACTGCACAGAAAGGAGATCCTCTGGCTCTCACAGGGCACAGGGCTCTCACAGTCAGGATATTCCTCTCCATGACCTGGGACAGACAGAGCTTTTCTGAGCTGGCAAAGCGGCAGTGTCTCTGTCACTGTGAAGCAGAGGTGGTCTTTGGGGAATAGCTCAGAATGATCCTAGCTTGGTCCTAGCTCAGGACTTAGTCCAGAGAATGGCATTTCTTTGGTCAGGAAGCTGTGAGCATGAATGGACCAACACAGCCCAGTCCTTACCTTCTGATTATATCAGGCCCTGGTAAGTGCCATCACAGTGGCATTTGCCTACCTTGAATTTGCCACTGTCTACCAGGCATTAACTGTTCTGTCACCTCCCTCTCTCCTCACAGAGCTTGAGGGCAGGAATTTACGGTGGAGATGTCATGAGCTCTTCTTGTTCTGACAGCAGACAGACCTTGCTTGAACTCGAGCTGTGAACTATTTATCACAGTGCTGCAAGCATCCAAGCAAGGTCCCTTAATTTATGAAGGTCCAAAAGATATTATGCAATTGACAATACGAACACAGAAATACTTCTGCACTTTACTAAAGTTACTATTAAGCTGCCTGATGTTTTCATCATAATATTTACTTCTTTGTAAATATGCTAAATTCTCCAATCTCAATTCAAAACAGAGAGATCAGAGAATGCAAATAGGGAGATGACATAGCTGTTTAAAGATTATGTAAAATGTTTTTTACTAGCATAAATATTTGATTGTAAAACTCTGCCTGTTGTGTTTACTGAGCAGGGATGCGCAGTGAGTGCAGCCGGGCACTGTGGTGAAGGCTGCTCCATGTCCTTCCTCATCCCTTCCCATGTGGTCCAGGCTGTGGGGATGGTGGATGCACTGACAGTCGTCCCCATCTTGCTGGCTCTGGGCAGTGGGCTGAATCGGGGCTCACTCCTGACACACCGACCTGTCCTTCAACAGTAGTGGCTGCAACCACGCCATAATCTCCAAGAGTCTCAAGGCAGGGTGAATCAGAGGGGGTGAAGGAAGAGTTAAAGGCTCAAAGTCTCAGCCTGGTTTGAGACCGGGGAGGTCAGTGGGAGGGGTGATGCTCTCCATGGGGATGCTGGCATGAGCACAGCTCTCAGGTCAAGCGGGCTGTGCTGGCAGAAGTTCAAGGCACTCGGGGACCTCCTCTGTCCCTGCAGAGCAGGGGGAAGGGCCAGGCTAGATATGGCCCATGTTGTCCAGAGGCCGCAGTGGTCTGATCTGTGGGATGGAAGATGCCAAGAGCTGCCTCCTGAGTCATGATGATGGGGGGACACCAAGGTGAGGACACTGCCCTTGGCGTGAAGGCCAGCACAGCAGCACCATAGCACCGTGTGCCCTCAGCATGCCTCTGGTATGGACCCACAGTGGGCAGAGGGTCTTGTCCCCCATGTCCCTGTGAGGAGGTGCTGGGGAGGAGGATGGGGGACAGGCTTTGCCGATTCCCTGTGGCAATAACCTAGGGAGGCATACACTGAGTGGGACCGCCTATTTCTGTGTCCTACAGCCAGGGCAGGCAAATTTCTATTTTAATCCACTACAGATGACGTTTTGCAGATGGTTTCCCAATGGAGCTGGGCAGGGACGGCAGAGTCTGGTGACTTGCTCCCCTCAGGGGACTCAGCTGTAACACCCACTGCTGCTCTGATGTCTCAGGTCACAAGCAGGGTGCTTGTAGGTTCTGAGCTCCCCTTGCAGCAGTGCCTCAAATGCTGCACTCCAGGAAAGCAAGGATTTACTCCCTTCATCCCGCGAGTGCCTTGTGCATGGTGCAAACCAAGCCTATGATCGGCTGCCTGTGTCTTGCCTCCTGCATCCCTCAAGCTTCTCCTCCTTCTCCTCCTCCCTTGAGCAGCCAGGCACACAGATGACCCCAGGCAAGATTCCAGGTATGCCTTCACACCCCAGACCATGCTGCTAGGTACGCTCTACATGCTGCCTAGGCTGCAGGTTGACTGCATGTTCCTGAAGGGATGTCACGGTGAACAAGGCAGCTGCTGCATGCAGTAACTGCTTGGCTCTCCTGCCTTTAACACCAGACAAATGTGCACCTCCTTTGGGCACCCTCATCCTATCCCAACTTGGGCAGCTCAAGTTGCAGCAGCATTGGTGCTCATGAGCCTCTACCAAAGCATGAGAAGGGGAAGGCTGGGGCCACGGTGATGTCTCTACAAGCAGTGCTTCCCTGCCAGCCAGTCTTGTGCAAGCAGCTGCGGGACCAATATTGAGAGCAATAGGAAGCATGTGAGCCTCTGGCCTGAGCTGGTGCATTTTGTAGCAATGACGGCCTTTCGCTGCTTGCTGGATGGCCAGAGCAGGCAGAAAGTTTTTTTTGTGCCTGGCCTGACTGCTCCAAGCTCTGCTGGCTTGGTGGCCTGCTAGAAATGAGGGAGAGAAACAATGGCAGCTCCAGCATCACCTCCAGAGCTTTCAGATTACAAACTTTGCTGACCTGTGTCCCCCTCTCATCCCCTGCTCTCTGAGTGTTTGCAGAGGGATACTCGGCAGCACGCAGGTGTCCGGAGGGGCTACACAAGTCCATGAGAGCAGCTCAGTAGCCAGGCAGCACAGAAACAATCAGGCTAACAGACCCGAAGAGGACGTACCTGCGCAGGGCAGTGCACCCCAAGAGCTACGGAGGCTCCGCAGGGCCCCAGCTGGTGGAGTGACCTGGTTTCTGTTCCCTCTGCAGCGGGACTGTGGGCAAGTCACGTCTCCTTTTGATTTCCTTATCTCTAAATGGCGGTAATGAGGCTAACCCCTTCGTAAAGCTCTTGGAAATCTCCCACCGAACAGGGCCAGATAAGAGCTATATTTTTGTAAGCCCAGCAGCAGCTCCAAAGTTTGAGATTTCACTACAAAGCAACCTATCCAGCCCTACCTCGGCTCTGATGATGCAGGAGAGTGGCAACGAATTGAACATTTCCATCCACATCCCTCCCTCCTGCCCACTGAACTATCTTGACACAGCCACTTGTTTTGTGGTTCAGCCCTAAATAAGGAGTGTGGTTTTGGGAAGAGGGTGTGACGGGCACTAGCAAGCAATATGAAGCAAAGCTGGGTGCAGGTTAGTGGTGAGCAAAACTAAAGCCCCAGATATACATTGGATGGGCTGGGAGCATTATGTATTCCTGGAATGCCTTCTGGTCTTTATTAAAATGAAACCACAGCCAACTCAAGAGAGCTCATCACCCAGGCATGGGGCCAAGTATAAGTTACTTCTACAAATATTTATTTAACCATATCAATGACAAACTCTTTTGTATAAATGTTTTTATTTAATCATAATTTACCAATTATTTTAAATCAATTGTTTGCCTGGTTTCTAAACACTAATCAAGAGGCTTGCATTAGCATTACTCAGGCAGATTAGATGCATTATTTCACTGAAGCTTGTGCCATTGCTTGCCTGCCTTGGCCATGGAAGAGGGTGCAGATGGGTCCCAAATGTCACTCAAACTGTCAGATTCCTGGAGGACCATGCCTGGCATTGCTAGCCCTCTCCATCTAGGTGACCTCTGGGCTCAGTTGGGTTCCTCAGGCACAGGGATGCACAGATGCTGATCCCACCTGAGCCTCTCAGAACAGGACTTTCCTCCAGTTTCCCTGGGCTAATGGTCCTTGCCCTCATGAAGGTGCCAGCCCCATCATGGATGCTTCAAGTGCCCTGCCCTGCCACTGCTTACCCCTCACATCTGAGCCTGGACCTCTCATTTGTGCAGGAGAGGTTCCTCAGTGTCCTCTCAACCCAGAGTATCTGGCAGGAATACCCAAGTGTGGCTTAAGGCAGAAAAGGAGTCCATGGGTGATGGTGTTTGTCTCTGGTGGTGTCCAGCACCCTGCTCCCAGCCCTCTGAGCTCCCTCACCTCCTCAGGAGCATCCTGGAAGGTCCCTAGCTCCCAGGCTTCATTTACCCCAGCAGCCTCACACATAGACCTTCTCCAGCCCAATTCTCCCACCTCCGTTCCTGAGATTAGACAACGCTTTAAAACAGGGAACTTGTGACTTCTACAGGGTTCTGCCTCCTCCAAAGCACTGTGAGATGTGGTGAGGGTATGATCTGCACCCTGCAGAGCTACCGGGGAGTTGGATGCTGTCGGGGTCCCTGGGGGCCGGCACCCATCAGCATGCCCTGGGGGCCCTGTGCACTGTGGCCTCTGGCTCGCACATGGCAGCTTTCGGGGAGCAGCTGGTTCTGCACTGCTACACAGACCCATGGCAAGAGCAGGAATCTGTTTGTTGTGATCTGCCCACATTGTTTATTTGTAAGATTTCAGGTTGCTACTGTCTTGCACCTTGGCTCACTGCTCCACAGTGCCTGTTGTAAGCACTGGCTCTGCAGGCAGTTCTCTGTTCTCGCAAGTATCTGTTCATCGTCTGCAACAGAGATTGTGTCGTTTACAGCTTCTGAGCTGCCAGCTTCCAGAGTATACCGATTCTCCCTGCAACCTTCCACAGGGCTGCAAAATCTTTCTGCTGCAAAAATCACTCTCCACCAGCCTTTCACCTGGGGTATCTGAGACATCTTCCTCCACTGATCACTGTTTAATCAGAAATGGGAGTTGTGTTGCTGTGAAGCCGGGAGAGCTGGTGATTAATCCTGCTTACAGCAGCCTCCCCAAGTCTCCTGCTTCAATTAATTTAGGTTGCTCGAACAGGAGAGAAAGCAGAGTTTGAAATTCTCCCAGCTGGGGAGGGATATAGAGGTGCCGCGGTCTGCAAAGCACAGATTTGGAGGTGAATAACCCGAGCAAAGACTTTGTTACAGTGCTGCAGCAGAGATGCAAAATTTCCAGAAAATTTCTTCCAAGATAAAACCCAAATAAACAAAAAGAGAAATTGGGGCAAGTTTGGTATAACCTTGGGACTTACCTAATATTTTAAAGATTATGAAAATAGAAATCAATGCTAGGTATGACCTTTCAACATTTAAGTATATGTTTGTTTTTCCTGAATGATGAGAAATAGAACTGCTACTAGAGACAGAGCAGCATTGCACTTCAAAGCACATAGCTCTATGTCCCTGTAGTCATACCTCTACAATGAGAAAGCATTAAAGCAATGGTAATAGGGAGCTTCCTACTGTTGACTTGTAAACAAATGGGAAAGTTATTTGGACAGTGCTCTGAAATGCTGTGTAAACATGGACCTAATGCTATAATGCAGATGAAGAGCAACCTCTTGGAAATAAAATCATTTAACACACTGCTCTAAAAAGCCTTTTCCTGTCCATTCTGAGGAAAAATGAACCAAAAAGAGGTGTCTGTCATTGTTCTTTACAATCTCCTATTTCTTACAAATCTGTTTTTAGAAATTAATATTTTTTTTTGTTTTGTTTCCTTGCCAGTATTGAGAGATTTTTCAGAGCCTCACTTCTCTGGATGGGAAGGAAAAGAGTCTGTGAGAACCCCACGCCTGACCCATGCTGGCTGTGAGGGGTGATTCTTCCCTGTGCTGGTGGGAGGTGGCAGCCCTGGGACAAGCTGGGGCTGCCTTTAACCCCCTGCTCTGCTGTAAGTAGCAAGGCTGCTGTTCTGTGAGAGCCACAGTCATCCTTCCCAATCTGAGTCTCTAAAAATTACATGCAGAGTTCAGCTTTTAGGTGTTCTGCACAGGCAAAGGACAAAAACAGGTGCTGGCAGAGGGCCATCTGCTCTGCTTATCATCCACCCTGAACTCAGACTGGGAGGAGCTGGTCTTTGGAGCAAATGCTCTCCTTCCATCAAGCAGAGAGGAAGCCTGGATGGCTCTAGCTAGATGACTTAGTTAGATCAATCTAGCTAAGACTAGATTCTAACTTTCAGATAACTGATGTGAGAGGAGATGAATCCCACCAGACGTGGTGGAGTCCAAAGGACAGAGAGGACAGTTGATCACTGGACAGTTGGAAAGATGAGTGTAGACAGAATGGACTTGTGGGGGCCAAAGACATTCCCGTTGAAGTGAGAGCAGTGCACTGGTATGGTAGAAAAAGAGCAGATCAGAATATGTGGGAGACAGAGACACAAGCAGTAGTGAATGGTGACATTAGGAAGCATGCAAAACGGGCCAGGAAAACCTGGTGGTACAAAGCAACTTAATAAGCACCTGGGCTGAACACTGGAGTGAGCACTGTTCTACCCTCATCTTCTCTCCAGTCCTTTTCTAAAACCCTCCCCAGCTGGCCAGCCAAATCCATGTAGATGTATTAAGGAATTATGGTGTTCATGGTAAAAGCATGAAATCTGCCAGTCTTAGGATGTGACTTAACAAGACCTTCAGATGTGGAGTTATTGCCAACTTACACCCCATTAGCTGGGACAACATGGCAAATACCGTCTTTTTATGGCTGTGTTAGGGATGGATTCCTGGTTGTGGTTCAGCCTAGTCTTATCACTGGCAGAAACGTTTAATGTTTACTGTACAATTACAACCTAAATTGTGTCATCTAATGCCAGTGTCCCTTTGTGGGTCTGGCACAGAGAGGACAACGTTAGGGTCTTTATGTGGCAATGGGATGGTGTAAGCGGATGTGAGCTTGATGAATAGATAGCAAGTCATTGAAAATAGACCAAAGTGGCTTCCCTCAAATGCCTGGCTCTATCTTGAATGTCTCTCTTGTCCTGTCCTGGCACATAGGCCAGACTGATGGAGATGTGCTGGGCGTCAGTGGGATGGGTGGTGAAGCTCTTCTGAAGTGTATGCGAGCTTTAGCCACTGTACAATAAATCTGGAGTGTTTTGTACCAAGTAATGTGCTGTCAGACTGTCTAACAAATCTGGGCATCCTTGTAAAAGGTCTCAGAAGGTGACCTCTGGGGCTCTTTGCATGGGATAATACCGATAATACATGTTGGTGCTGTTCACATCCAAGGTATGACAAGCCTTTGTACAGTCAGAGAGGTCCTATGGGGAAATGTTACAGACTGCAAGACACATTTTTTCTTGACCTAACTCACAAGCAAAATAATGCGAAGATTACTGAGGACAGTGAAGTTCTTGGTCTACTGCAACATCTAAGTCTGTTCAGTGTTTGAAGCCACAGTAAGAAAAAGAAACTGCCTGACAATGATGTGCATGACAGACAAAATCAAGTGAAAGATCACAGAATCACAGAATCGATTAGGTTGGAAGAGACCTCTGGGATCACTGAGTCCAACCTTTGCCCTAACACGACCATGTCAACTAGACCATGGCACTAGGTGCCACATCCAGTCTTTTCTTAAATACCTCTAGGGATGGTGACTCCACCACCTCCCTGGGCAGCCCAATCCAGTGCTTGACAGCCCTTTCAGTGAAAAAATTTTTCCTAATATCCAATCTAAACCTCCCGTGGTACAACTTGAGGCCATTTCCTCTTGTCCTGTCACTGGTTGTCTGGGAGAAGAGGTCGACCCCAACTTTGCTACAACCTCCTTTCGGGTCATTGTAGAGAGTGGTAAGGTCTGCCCTCAGCCTCCTCTTCTCCAGGCTAAACAACCCCAGAAAGATGTCTCATGAAATATCAAAGTACTTGTTCAGGTCCGGGAGAACTGTAAAAAAGTGGATGTACTGTAGGACATTTATTCCAACTAATTTTGTCTGAAGAGTGGACCTCATGTCACACAGCTTCAGACCTCTAATCCCGAACTCATCATCCAGCCGCATCTGGAAATATTAAATATACTGAGGACCAAGGAAGGATTCCTGGGTTCTGTATTCATTTTAGGCTGAGAATTTACGTAGGTTACTTTTCTTATCTTCTCCAATTATTTATAGTTTTGTTTGTATGTTTAGGACCTAGACGTATCCCACTAGGCTTCAATAAATATGAAATATCTTTGTTGACAAGGAGAAATGTCATCTGCTGTTAATGAAAAGAAGGTAAACATTGTATTGAGTTGCTTGTATAGTTAATATTTTAGTAAATGCTCCATGGGAGGATGTTGACTCATATGCATTAATTCCTAATTTTCTTTCTTTTTTTTAAAAATAAAAGGTTAAGAATTAAATATTTTAGTCTGAAGGGTACCCATACTATGAAATCAAGGAATAAAACAGACAAAATAGATCTAATATTGTCACTAACGCTCCCTACCACACAGATGAATACAAATGTAAAATGATTTTCAAATGCCTACCATCATTGTGCTGGTGCATGAAGACAATGGGGTACAAGAAGGAGCCGTTTGGCCAATCAGACCGCCTGTGTGGTTCCTACCTGGAGTTTCAGGCATTAAACCCCAAACGAGCAATCTGCCACCGAGTTGGGGATCAGCACCCTAGTCCTGACAACAGGTAACCTGGGCAAAGCAGTGACAGAGGGGTGGTTGTGAGTGAGGGTAGCATGTTAAAAGCAACAAATTACAGCAAGAAAAACAAATAACATCTTTTTTGGTAAAGTGAGGAAAGTTTTTTTAATTTTTATATAAGGAAGGGGTTTCTGCAAACAATTTGGTGATTTTTCTTTGGATTAAGCACAGCTAATTCCATCAAGTTGCCAGGCAGGGTGATTTAAATACCTCTTCCTAGCCTATTTTAATAAAACTGTCTCTGAACACGTCCAGTTTCTGCAGACAAAAGCTATGAAGGGAGCTTCACAGAGACCTTGGATTAGTGTAAAATGAGATTTACTGTATTCCCTGCAAGTGGTAGCCAGGCTACCATCATATTGAAGTGGTGGTGGCAGGGACAGCCCAAAAACCTCTCTCCTGGAGTGGCTCTGGGACTAATGGTGCAGAGCATGGTGGTATGGGATGAGGGATACCAAAGGTGTGCTCAGCCTTGTCCCCATCACATGGACTCGGAAGGGTGAGCTCCTGAGCTCCAGTACCTGGCCCCATTGGAAATGAAAATAGACAGACTGTGCTCCTTTAATATGCCTTAAATATTCTGAAAATGAAAGGAGACAGGTTAGTTTGATTTCATTTACTCTGAGATTTTATTTTAATGTAGGTTTGATAACTAAATGGAAAACAAATGTGGTGCATTAAAAGGAGGCAGCGCAGCCCAGCCCAGCAGCGGGAACAGGACCGGTGCAGGAACATTTTTCTAACGATCCCTTCTGGAATGTTATTTTGAACTCTTTGAAATGGCAAAGGTTTTTAGACGTTTATGTTTTGTTAAGTGTCCCTCGGGAAAGTTGGGTTTAAAATTAGTCAAACTCTTTCACTTTTTTAAACCCTTCCCTAAAATAGTTGATATAAAATTTGGTGGGAATTCTGCTGAGAGCTTAAATTGGCTGAAACAGACGACCTAATGGAAATGACATGTGGGGAAAAAATGTAAAAAACCTGGTTTTCTTTCTGGCTTCCAATGACATAATCGGGACATGGCAAGACTGCCTGCTCCTCCGAGTGCAGCCCTGACCTTGGCGCTCTGATCACCAGTTTCCCTCGTACGGAAGAAGAAGGGAAGCAGCTGGGACAGAGCTAAAAGAGGGAGATGACTGCTCTGGTATGGCACTGCCCGTCCTTCTTGAATGTATTCCTCTGTGGGCTGATGTTCATCACCCTTGGAGTGCATAAGGTGGAGGGCGGGCCAGTAAACATCCACATCTCTGTCTAAAGGTGTGCGGTAGACCTGTTGCCCTCTGGTGGGACACCTGCTGGTTTTCATGCTTGGGAAAGGAGGGGCAGACAGGTTTTGGCCTAAAAGGAAATATGGGAGAGTTCTTCTGGTGACACAAAGAGTGATGCTGCATGGAGGTCTCCAGCTGAGGGACGTGGCCTGTCTTCCAGGTGGTCACATCATCGCAGGTGATCAGCACCTTTGTGACAACTCACATGTTCCCAAGGGACCTGCTTCTGGATGAGACTGTATCACCCTGTCCTGACCTATGTGCAATGGAGGGAGACACCTCCTTTGACTGCTTGCTTCACCATGGGTGTCAGATGTGCTGATTGCTACTGGCATCCAGGTATTTGTTCTGCACCCTGGTCCTGTTGCTCTCCACAGGGTGTAAGGAAGGCTTGCACTGGCAGTACACACCACTCCTCCATAAGGTCGTCCTTGCTCAGTGATGAGCTGTGATAGTTCAAAACATGCCCCAGAAACACATCTGGGACCTTCCCCAACCTGGGAGCTTATTTACTCAAGGCATTTTGTCACTTGGGGAGATAAAGCTGCCTTCACACACCTCAGGTTCCTCTCAGCGCAGCTGGGAGATAAGAGCTGAGGGACGCTGGCTCCTACTTGCCGTGATCCTCAGAGGATTTCGAGGAGAGGCCTCTTTGGGAAGCCACCTCTGCTATCATTTTGACAGGTGTCAGCTGCACTTTGAGCAGCCAGCCACAGACGGAGATTAGCCAAATGTGTCTCCTGCCCAGAGTGCTCAGGCTCTCCAGGCATTGTTTTAAAACACAGAATGGGAAAGGATTTTGAGCTGAGATAGGGAGCTTTATTCAGAAATGGTCTGACCTAAGGACCTCACTATCAGCAGCCCCAGCAGCCATCACAGATGGGGTCCTTTCTGAGAGGCGTCTAGCTGATAACAGGAAAGGGGGGCTATTCTGCCATCTCAGACCCCAGTTTAGTGTCTGGTCTGTAGAGGATGAGAGTGTCCTTTGCAGTCTGCTTTCTGATCCCTGAGGCATGCCAGAGACATAGCCGCATCAGAGCAGCTACTTGGGAAAGTGACGATCCCTTTGGAGAAATAAAGTTGTGTGAACTCTTGCTGTGTTACTGAGAAGACATCTGATTTGCAAGATACCTACATGCCTATGGAAGTTATATCAGCCAGAGAAAGAGACACTTCCACTACACAAACAAAGACATAAAAGTTAGCCCTACCCTCAAGCCTCCTACCTGCTCCCGTATGCATGCAGAGTGTGAGAGCACGGCCTGGGAGCAGTGGAGTTCAAAGGATGTGGGATATGGCTGTGGGCAGAAGGGAAGAGATGAATCAGTGCGTGGAGAGCAGGTGATGGGGCAGCACCCTGCATCCTGCGGAGAAAGCAAGGACTACTCAAGGGGAGATCAAGAAGTAGCTAAGAATGCAACATGTTGATTGCAGGTGTGTAGAGCCACCAGTTTCTAGGGGTGGTGGGTGCACATCAAGTTGGAGAAACTAGTTTAGAAGACAGAGCACAGGCCGGCACTGGTGCTCAGAGAACATGCCTTTGTCACCCGCCAACTCAGGGAAGTCCCTCTCCAGCAAGCCACTTCTTGGCCTGCTTTTCCTCCCACATAGGGTTTACTGAGATGCTAAATTCCTCTGGATAGGGGGTGTCCCTTGTCATGCTCTGTACAGCTCACATCCAAATGCCTCATATTCTTGTTACCTCATTGTAGATGGCATTTTTCTGGAATTTGTGTGCTGTTGCCTGGCCAGTCAGATTGCCTGAAGCACCCTGCAGCTTTCCACAGGCATTTTTTTACCAGGCATGCCTAATCTATAGGTCGTAGTGCACACTCAGGCATAGGAGAGGGATGTATTCTGGGCAGGACATATATATCCATGGTATGCATCTATTATGGGGCCCATTCTGGTAGCACTGAAAAATGGCATTCCACATGGTACCCACATTTTCATGCCAAGCCAAACTTTCTTGTCCTTTTCAGAGATATTTATAGATGGGAATCTTGACAAGAATGAGTTTCTGTTTTGGAAGGAATAGCTTTACTTATTACTAATTCTGATTTGAGTGTGTGTGTGTGTATGTGTGTGCTCAAAGGTACAAGCAAGTGACAAAAATGTCACCTAAAGAATGTGATAAGTGAATCCCTGAGGGGAATGATGAGGAAAAATGAGACAGTCTTTAAACTGGATGCTAAAAAACTTGACACAAGCAAACACGCTCCTCCTGTTCTGGGAGGTGCGTGGGGCCAAGGAATAGGGGCAGGCACAGCCAGTGGAACTGGCAGGGTCTCATCGCTGTGTTGCGCTGGTGTGTGCTGTGAGTAAACAGAGCTGCACTCACAAGGGAAACCTTGCTTCCATGCTGCAGACTGCTCATACCTCACTGGAGCAGCATGTGCTTAATTCCAGTGTTTTCCAGAAAGGAACTGTTTTTTTTCCAGAGAAAACTATTGGCTTAGAGGATTATATAAAGTTACCCTCAGTTAGACTCACTAATGTCTCTGAAAGGCAAACACATCCGAGCTGTTTTGGGAGGACGGGTTGACTGGGGGAACAAGCTATTTCAGCTTGGAAAGAGCGGTATCTGTCAGCAGACTTACTGGAGGGTTTTCACCATTACCATAGTGACAAAGGGGAGAACCAGTAGACATGGTGGGAATGACTGCATGTGCATTCCTGGCAGCAGCAAATTCTGGGAACACAAGATGGCAGGCATGTCCCACAACCCCTCCCCTCACCGGCTGTCTGCCTCAGTCCCACCTGCATGTCCTGTATGGCCAACCCCTTTGACTTTCCTTTCTCTGGATCTTGAATATATCCATGCACTTCTGCCTCCCGGTGCCTACAATCTCCCAGCCTTCATGCTAGTGTTAGAATATACTCTTACGTCTCTGCAGACAGCGGTTGTCCTCCAGAAGGCAGTTCCATGGCATTATGCAGGCAGCAGTAAGATCTGACTAAAAGCAGTGCAGAACTGTTGAAACCAACTGAATGGTACCCAAAGCTCTGCTTGATTCTCTGCTTGTAGGTGAATAAAACTGCTACCTTCAGCAAGCAGAGAACTGCATTACCACTATTAGGTTGCTGTGGTGGACAGTTCCCATCTCTTCTTGGCTGTACACCAAATGACAAAAAAAAAAATAATCTCTACTATAGTCTGGGAGAAAAGAAAGAGATTTGGGTTTGTCTGCTTGTGAAAGTGTCTGCATCTTGACATGAGCTGAGATGGAGAGGAATTCAGAGAACTTGCCCCTCCCCAGGAAAAAAATAAAGAAAACTAATTGCTTCAAAGTATTTTGACTGTAGATTGTATATGGAGCAACTAAATAAAGAATAATGCAACAGAAATGGTGCAGAAAAGAGAGAGATGTGTAGAAAAACATTTAGAAGCCCAACAGAAGGAAAGGAGGCTTCAAGCAGCCATGTTTTACCTCTCAGGTATCAAGCATACACTGGCAGCCTCCAGGGTTCAAAACCTTCTCCTGATGAGGTGCAATGCAGGGCTGCATCTGCAAATAGAACTTCAGCATGGATAAGAGACTGCTTTGGGGGAATCTTGCCCAGAGCAGGGCACTTCACATACCCCTTAGGAATTAATGAGAAGCTACTGTATTACAAGCATAGCAAGCAAGGTTTTTCTCACCTTCCTTCCAGGTAGACTAGAGTCAACTTTGACATAGTTTTGCTACTGCCTAGTTAGCTGAACCAGTTGCCTCATGTCTGTGGTTAGCTCTGAGTATCTGCTCAGAGAGGATAGTACAGCTTCTCTCCTTCAAACATTTCCATTCATCCTTCCTCCCTTGATGTTTCCCTCGGGCCTAACATAAAATTTTGTGACTTCATTAAATATCTCAAGGACGATGGAAAGCTCTACAAAAACCATTAGCATTATTCCGGCTGACCTTCCTGCTTTTTTTTTTTTTTTAGCTAATGTTACATGTTCATGGTTTTGCTCAGCATCTTACAGCTTTTTGCACAAGAGGACCATGGTCCACAGCAGGTGCCACCTCACGTTATTTAGAGATGCAGTAGCAGTATCTCCAAGGCCGTTGACGCAGTCTGGAACAGCCAGCTCCTGACAGCAGTGACCACTTCTGTTTGGAGAAGACAGCCTCACTAAGAATAATGGTGCTCCTTAGAGACAATGTCAAACTTGGCCCAGCGTGACTTTGCCTTGTAGTTACACACAGTTGTCATCTTATACACTGCTGTCGTTGCTTCCCATGAAGGGCGACCAGTTTGTGCAGCTATTGCACTATTTGCCTTTGCCCCAGCAGTAACCAGACAAGTATGAAACAAGAACTGCCTGCTCTTACAGATGCCAATATCTTTGGAAAACCTCCCCAAGAGAAGGAGTGGCCCGGGCTTTCCAACACCCACTCTGTCAGAACAGCAAATGGCAGTCGGCAAGGGGTGCCTACCTGCATTTTATAATACCTGCCTGCACTGCAGGTACTGTTGACCCATGTTGAGCATCAGTGAACTTCCCAGATCTCCATACACTGGATTGTGGTGGTGATAACTGAGCAGGCTGCTGGGCTGGGGCCGTGAGCTCCAGGCCAGTGGCTGGGGCTGAGCTGGAGCTACGCTCAGCCGTGTATTCAGGTGTGTCTCATATCTTTTGCATCTCTGCTCCAGACTCTTGTAGGCAGAGCCTTAAAAACACTGTTCAACCATGTTCCCACTGCAGTTCTGCAGAGCCCAGTGTTTCTCGGCAGGAATGTGACACAAAGATGGACATAGCCTAATCTAGCTGCTGCATGGCCGTTTCCCAGAGTATGGCACAAGCATGTGTACTGTGCTACGTGGTGCTCAGGAAAGAGATCAGCACCTTTAATTTTTACAGTCTATGCTTACAATAAACCCGCATTTGTAGCATCTTGCATGTGACCACATTTGTCACCTACTATAGAGAATGACAGGGACACTCTGTCCATATTAGGTGGGGATGTGGCAGTGGATTGTTCCCAGCACAACAGTCCTGGTGCAGTGCACTGGGACCTGGGCAGGCCCATCAAGGGACATCTCCTGTTGCGTCCATGCCACCCTAACTGCAATCCATTCTGCCAGTTGTGGGTGCTGTTATGAAAATGTTGGTAATTTGCTTTTAGAACATCTCGATGACTGCAGATCATCTTCCCACCAATGCTGTTAACAACTTCTGATGGCAGCAACAGGGATGCTGTGACAATGCATTCAGACCTCTGGAGCACACAGTTCTCCAGGTTACATAAATAGGCATATGATGATAGCCTGAATCGGTGAATTTAGGATCCCTTTTCCCAGTTTCACCACTAGTTATTTCATTATTGGTCTGCATATCCCACTGTATTAACAGTGACTGCAAGAAGCAAAGCAAATTTAAGTCTACAGCCAGTGAGATGGGGCCAGGAGTCTTCCAGAGCTTTGAAACAGAGCTACCAAGCTGCTCTTTTCTTCATGAGTACCCCATGAAGACAAAGGGCCTTTAAATACAAAATTATTTCAAACAAAGCCAGGAAGTTCAATGTGAAACAGAGTGGAAATCAGCAGGCTTTGCAAACAAGATACCTTTGACCTACTGTGCCCTGGCTCGGAGATCTCTTCTTCAGCTTTGCTCTCCAAAGGGGGAGCCTTTACATGGGAGAAGAAAACAGGAAGATCAGATGAGGATGGACACAGTTCCCCAAAAGTTTCCATTTTCATGTCCTCCCTCCTTCGTCCCCAGGGATACTGTTGAATATCTCAGACAATAGACACAGGAAAGACATATTTGAAGCAATCCTCTGGGGAAAATCAGCCCTGGAAGAGGGAGGCCAAGATGCCAGCTTCCCAAGCAAGCTAAGACACAGCGGCAGCTCTGGAATTTCTTATTATAATCCTAATCATGACTTTTATTGGTCTATATTTTTGTAACTATTTCTAATATCACAAATATTTGCGTTTCCCTGATTTTCTAAGATCCATGTTGTATTCTCAGCTGCTGTCTACTCACAATGCCAGGAAACAGGTGATTGAATCCCCTTGGGAGGTGATTTGACACCAGAACTGGATCTCACCTGCGTCCCCATTAAAAACCCAACAACTGCAACCTGGCACCATTCTGCTACAAACTCTTCCCTTGAGTTTTCAAGATGGGATGCTCAGCCAGCTCTGTCAAGAGGTCCACCTCATCAGGGTGGATGCATCAGGGGTTTGGAATTACCTGCCTGAATGCACCCCCAACACTACTCAGGATATAAAACCTGCCCTGAATCCTTCCAGCAAGTGAAATGTGCCTTGATGTATGACACAGGCAGAGTTTGTAAGGCGCAGATCCTCTGAGCAGCGTTTGCGCTGTGGGAACCAGCAGTGGGAACCCTGTCAGCCTGGAGCGCAAAGTGAAAGCCTTGTGGTGACTCAAGCTGGGAGCCACGGCCGATCTTCCAG